>NW_025790639.1:0-5409 GCF_021130785.1 Homalodisca vitripennis
CGGCCTCCATACTTAAAGCCGACCAACTCGGAGAATGTCTGGTCCAGGTTTCGATCGCAGATGTACTTGTACTTCTCCTTCTCATGTTACCCAACCTCATCTGTGTCACGAAGAAAATCAATGGAAACAAAAGTACAACTGCACCACTGTGTAAGTCGGTTCTTTTTCAGCAAGAAGCGAAAGCGAAGGATTGATCAGTTCAGGCTTGCTTACTTTTTATTAGGAAGCATAAAAGTTGTTAACCTTCGGGTTAGGGGCTTGTTATAAAGGAAGTATAGCTGCTTGGCAATATTTGACGGATAAGGACTTTTACTTTTAATAGTTTAAAGAAGTCAAAATTAAACAAATACGTTTCCTTGAGATTTTGCTTCAAAGACCTGAATTACCCTTAGATAAAAAATGTCATATTTACTTGTGGGGATTAGCGACTAAAAATGGTAAAAAATCACGCATATTAGGAAAAACTTTTAGCAACTATCATTAATTGTACAGGACTCTTAAAATACCAGATAATGGAGATTAAAGCCATATTGTTCCTTTCTGCACATATAATACACATACCTCCGAGTCTTCTTTCTCTACGCTCTCTCTCGCATAAGTCTTTCATACACTATACAGAAACCCAAAAATCAGTGAAAAATTGCTGTCATTCTTTTTTACCTATATTTTTCTGTTACAATCAAATAAATAACCCAACACTTTTTTAGTACTTCAAATTCACTGAAAGAGTCAAACTGACTTTGTAAAAATATTTGTTCTACAATTATCAACTTATGCGTTGCTTATACGTATTGTTTTCGCTAATCTTGTATGTAACATATAGAAAGAGTAAAGAAAAGTAAAAAAAAAAAAAAATAAAAAAAAAAAATGGTTCTTCCAAAACCAGAATATTGCAAAAATTTAGATATGCCACTTGAATTTATAACCTTCTTACAATCACTACACCTGTTTTCTGGAGTTACTTGTTTGAGAAACCTGGGAATATTAACACCCTCTTTGTACTTTATAACAGACTATAAAAATGTGTTCATGGAAATGTGCCTGATGTATATTTTTTTTAATTTCCAGCAAAAAACTTACTAAAATTTGTAGGATATTTTTTAATGTCCAAAATACAAGGCATCTTTTTGCTGTTATGAGAAAGACCTGAAAATAAAAAATATACATTATGAAAAGAAAACCCACACACAATTCTCTCTCTCTCTCAATTAGCCAAAACCTATTTTTTATTTTATATCAATGAGACAAAAGATAATGGCCACGGGTTGTACAAATTCTACTGATTACTATAATATCATGTATTTCATCTACTGCAAGATAATTTAGTATAATTCTTTAATGCATGTATCTTTATATTTTTAGAATACTCCTCACATAATGTAACCACAACTTTAATTGTTATTTGTTTAGATTTCTTAATAAAGAAAAGAGTTGAACGAAATGTATATTTTTAATACGAGGATAAGCAAATTTTCTAGAAATTCTTAACTTGTTGCATTATCTAAAACTGTTCAAGAATAACAATGTGTGTTAAACATTTTTTATACTGACAGGGAGCAAAATCCCAGATAGGTGCTCCTGAATATAGTATGATTGGAACCAATGCTTTGAAAATGCTTGCTTGCATTTTTTCAGGAACATTATTTTTCAGATACTAAATAAACAATGACTGCCCTTTCTTATATAGTTTATAAGTATTTTTTACTTCCTGATATTTTAGGGAAACGATGTTTGGTATTTTACTTGTTACATGGAATTGCAAATATATAAACAACTAAAAACTATTCGTATACTAAAATAAAATGCTGACATCAAATATCCTGTAATCTAGCGATTAGTACTTTGATATAAACAACCTTCTATTTGGAGGACAGTTTCTTTATCATCCCTCGATACCCCCAGAAAACAGTACATTTGAGTGATCTTGGTTAACATGTTTCACGACGTGATCTATCACAACTAACTGCCATGTGCTTACCAAATGGGGTACACACTGAGGGCTTTGCCAAAGAATGTAGTCCATGCGCCGAATGGAGTACACGTTTGCTATGCATTTTCCTTATTGCGTTTTTTATTGTTTGCCTGTCTCTGGTAGTTTGTTAAATTTCATCCCACAACTTTAAATGAATACCTCAGACTATGCGTATACCTTGTCGGGCAGACAAAATGGTTAATTTTTAAGGTAACTATTAATTTGTTTAATGTAGTTTTGTTTTTTTTGTTTGTGTGTGTTTGTTTTTTTTTTTTTGGGGGGGGGGGGTTTGTGTTGTTTTTTGGGGGTTTTTCGCCGTTGGGGTACAAGGTAAACATAATGAAATAAAAATTTGTATGCAAAAAATTGCGAAACTTACAGTATCATTTCTCGTTATACTTAGACATTAAAAAACTGATAACAGTTTTTTTGCCATTATTAATGAAAAAGATTCTGACAGCAAATAAAAAAAAATCAGGATTAAACGCTATCATCTGACATGAACGTATCAAATGACTTCAATTTCTTCCAGTGGCAAAATCAGAAAAATTAGTTTAACACTTCTTTAATAAATACATAATTATGGCCCAATTACATATTTTTTTACGACAAATCTCACTTTCACTTGAATATAACCTATTTAAAACTGAATTATTCTATCAAACAAAAGAAAAAGCCGAAATTCAAATTAGACCCTTACTTTAGCTATTGACGATGATAAGTTTTTAATCATAAAACACTTCAGTATACTACCTTTACTTGTAAATTGAGATATGGTACAAATCCCCAAAATATATTGGTGAAAAGTTATTATAAATTTGTTTGACGATTTACAAATACCTATTTTTGTTTTTTTTAATTTCAAGCTCTTCCTTATGACCTGGAACACACAGAACAGTTAAGAGCAAAGTTGTAAGATTCTTGTTTTTACCCTATAGAAGGCCTTGTGGAATATGTTAATAGAATGTGCTGTATTTGTGCATGATGCACTGTGGTCTCCACTATCATGGCTTGAATAATCAATGTTTAAAGGGTGTTGCACATTTTACTCTTTAAGCCCATCTTATAAACCAGGGACTGTTATTGTTGACGTAAGAGGGATCGTTTTCGGCAGCGTTTTCTCTTATTGAAGACATAATATTTGACACTATTCACAGAATTGTTTTTATAATAATATATTTCCTAGAAGGTATACAGACAAGCACAGCAATTCAATTCATGTTTATTCAACTGTTTGGTATAAAAGTTAAATTCTTCAAGGACTCTTTGTCTTTGGAAGAGCCAAACTTTACATCAAAACCCAGTGGTGATATGGACGATTCCTGGAGTTCTAATGTAGATAACATACCAGATAGTTCTTGTCTATCAAGTTATTTTCTGGTTTATGACCGTATTCCAATTTAAAATCATTAACTTAGTTGATGGTTCAAGTTCTGTCTGTTGAATTTAGTAAGCACTTAATCGACCTGAAGTTTTTTAAATTACTTTTTATGAATAACAAAATCTGTGTGTAGAAGAAATTAATACATTGAAGAAGAACACCTCATTAATACATGTAGTGTCTCCTTGCAAAGGGTTTTTGACAATTATCTACATTCAAATCCTTGTCATCCAATGTAACAAGCTGAGCAGAACATATTTTATGGTAAAAACAAAGTATATCTTTCCAATTCAATTGAAAACCCTTTTCACCTTTGTCAATCTTCTTGAAACAAAATCAACCATGTATGCTTCTTTCATACTGACCATGTTCTCTGTCAAGTCACATTAAAACTTGTATCACATCCGCAAGTTTGCACTAGTAGTGGTTTGAACGTCATAGTATTTTTGTTAATTGAGAACGATTCTTATGTGGTTAATTAATTCATTTGTTCCATTTGAACTCGAACTTAAGTACTACAGGAAGATTTCTATGAGGCTATACTTGAAGGATGTGGAAAATACAAAATGAAAGCAATTTGTTACCATTTTATAAGAATTTATCTGTAAAGTATAACCCTAACATTTCTCCAGCAATCTAAGTTTCTCAATAAAACCTAAGGCCATACATACAATGTGCATAGGAAGGGTATGAAAAATCAACAGCAATTCCAAAAAAAATTCATGGGGAATTGCCCATATTCTCATTTTATCAGATAATTCTCAAATGATGTATATATCCCATGTCTCAAACGGTCAGTTTAGTTCCTTCTTCACATTAACATATGACAAACTATGTCCTATTCAAGCTTCATACTTGACTCTTGCCTTTTGTTTGAGTTTTCAGTTTTGATTGTTTATACTCTTAGTCTTAGTTTATTTTCCTATGATCATGTTTTTTTACATTACATCATACATACTGATCATAAGAATTATTGTATTTCTTTAGTGATCCAGTCAAGAGAAAAATTCATACTGTTATCTGAAAGCGGAGTTACCTATACAAAGTTTGAAAGCCTGTATAGTACCAGTGAGTTATTATGTATTGCCCGAACATATTTATTTAAACTGAAGAATAAATAAAGTAGAATTTATCAAACTTAACAAATCAACTCCTGCTTACTGTATCTGATCATAAAAAACAGAATTAATTACACCCTTTCCCAAATTTACGACACATTCTACACAAAAAGTCTTTAATATTATTGAGGACTTTATTTTCATTTATCTCCTTTGATGTTAATAGTTTGTGCCTCCTTCAGAATTTATAACTTTAAATGATAACTTTTTTTAATTTTATCTACCTCTTAGTCTTCTCATGTTTATAACTATGGCAAATTAGTCTATTAGATTTTATGGAAACGACATGAAACAAAAAAACTCATATTGGTGGATAGTGTGCAAAATAGAGTATGTTGTTACAATATTCTTAAATACTGGGGTTGGCCACTATCCACTTGCGTACCAATTTTTCCACACAGATAAGATTATTTTATTTGTAAAGAGGACCTGCTTGGACAACTGATTTTAGAGTTATTGTAAAAACAATAATCGTTGTTATGTTTTCTTACATGGCGAAGTCCAACACTTTACAAAGTAGTCCCTTGAATATTTACTATCGATAAGCCAGAAAATATTGAAATGTATTATACTGACGGGGATTAACACATAGTAGGATTGTTTTTACTAATTATAAAATTAAATCTTGATTTATTGCTATATTAAAATGTTTATTTATATGTCTAAGAATACTTAAATCGACCTTGGTTTCCGGAAATAAATTTTCAAAGTATGGATTATTTTTTAATGTGTAACTCAACTTGAATTCAGCTGTTGACTCGATCCCTGCCGTCTCTCTAGATTTCTATAAACCATTAACTGACTCGGAGTCCCACTATTTTCTCACATATTCACTACCATTTTTTTGTTGTATATATGGTAAAGTATGTTTGCATGTCAACACTGTTTAGTACTAATGACGCCATGTGAGGCATCAGAAAACGTTTTTATATAATAAA
>NW_025790640.1:0-3679 GCF_021130785.1 Homalodisca vitripennis
TGAAGAAACACCTAAAAGGTATTTGAGTGTTCAATAAGCAGAACCCCAACCAAATGTAAACGGTGGAAAATCCTTCCATCCAAGCCAGACCCGAAAGGTTAGGGATTCGTCTCTTCCGGACGAGGTCGCAACAAGGCTGTAAGGCTTCCAACTGAGACCCAACTTAGGACTCTGGCGGGCCCAAATTGTCTCCCACAGAAAGGAAAATGCCACGAGTTCTACAAAAATCAACCTCCACACAGTAGGGCTGCCTCGGCACCTTCTGCCAGTTTTTTTCCTCCGGGAGGGTTTGATCGGCACTGATTCAAGAACCATGGCTTCACAAGGGAGATGGCGGGCCTAAATGAAACCAAAGGGGGGGGGGGCGGGGGGGGGGGGGGGGGGGGGGGGGGGGGGGGGGGGGGGGGGGGGGGGGGGGGGGGGGGGGGGGGGGGGGGGGGGGGGGGGGGGGGGGGGGGGGGGGGGGGGGGGGGGGGGGGGGGGGGGGGGGGGGGGGGGGGGGGGGGGGGGGGGGGGGGGGGGGGGGGGGGGGGGGGGGGGGGGGGGGGGGGGGGGGGGGGGGGGGGGAAAAAAAAAAAAAAAAATTTTCTAACCCTCAAAAAACTGCTCCAAATTCACTTGGGCACCTGCCTGAAAAAGGAGGTAAAGTGCAAGCAAATTTTAGGCTTTCCTATACTTGCCCCATAGATGCCCGGGAACCCCTCCTCAAGGACCAAGCCCGGTGGAAGAAGCACAAGCCAACGTCCCAACTTCCAGGTTGGGAGCCAACGCCCATACCTGCTGGATGGGGCAGCACCAACACTAACCCTAGAGGTAGGCCTTTTACAATTTCTTTTTAAGTAGGGACCTATTTATATGTAATAAAGGTAACCGCCCTACGTTCGCAACACGATTAGACAAAAAGTTTTTTGCATAACAAACTGCAACAAGGAATACTTGGAATGGTTGATAAGTGGGGACGTAAGCGGAGCCTATTACGGGTAAGGTTTTTCCCCTTTAATTGCAAGATGGTGCAGAGGTCCTCTATCGAATCCCCGGAGGGCTGACTGGTTTGGGGTATAACTGACCTTTAGTCACAGTTGGATCGGGAAGGGGGGAAGGGTGCGATGCTTCACAGACATAGATCAGATAGCTTCTGACCTGCAGAATGCTATAATCAAAAGCTTCCATGACAATTTCCCCCTTGCCGGGGGAAATCGAAACCCAAAAGAAGTGGGGACTGCAGACCTCGCTCGCAAAAGGGGAATGTCAGGAACTGTACAATCAATGCAAAAGGAGCCGTATCTGGGATCCATCATAGAGCTCTAACAGAATACAGCCAGCAATAAAAAAGCAAAACAAAGTTCCTGGGGGCAGTTTACACGAAGGGTAAATGATTAAGCGCGGCAGCTAGACTGCAACCTTTTTCTAGCCCAATCCAAACCGGTCACTTGGGGATCTTTAAGGTCCCAGGGAGGGCAAAACACTTCCGGGCTAGTGATAGCCTCAAACTTCTCCTTGAGACCACTTCCCTGATTTTACTTTGAGAAAAACGACACTGGAACGTCTGGTAATCACGAGGCAGGCTCACGCCAAGAGCTTTTCGTGGTAGCTGGGGCCCTTGCCAGAAGGATTGTCACTCCTCTAAAGCCCCCAAAAGGGGCAATTTTAAATTTGCCCCTTTCAAATCTGCAGGAGGGGATGGAATCTTTCCGGCCCTGCTTCAACAAGGGGCCGAAATCCCTTTCCCTTTTAGTGAACTATTCAGGGCAGCCTACCTATGGGTACAACCACAAGTCTGGCGTCTCAACAGGGGGGTCTTTATCCCTAAAAAAGGGAGAGGGACTACTCTGTCCCTAAACTTTTCGTCCCCTCAAATTTTTCTTCGTTTCTACTGAAAACATTAGAAAGACTGGGGGAGAGGCCCTGAGAAAGGGGGTTCTCTCAGACACTCCCCTTATCGCAACCCAACATCATACCAGCAAGGCAAATCCGTGAATCAGCACTGCACCAATTATCAGTAGGATGAGGATGCCTGTCCGCCAAGGAATTGGCATTGTGCACCTTCATAGACATTGAAGGAGCTTTCGAAAAGGGCCAAATTCACTGCAATGGAAAAGTGGAGAAACAGCGACGTGGCCTCACCAGCTCTGTGCCGGTGGCTTAGGGCCATGCTGTGCCCCCAGACGGATCAGGGCCGATCCCCAATGAAGTATCCCCTTGTGATCGCCCCCAAACCAAGGGGATGTCCTCAAGGAGGCATCCGAAAACCTCTACTGTGGAATCTATTTATAGAGGGTCTACTTGAGGACCTTACTAACAACAAATCTATGCCCCCAAGGGATATGCAGACGACATAGCCCCTTATGGAAACGGGGAAAATACACAAATGTTTTTGGGTTGATATAAATAAAAACCCCCCCCTTTCAAAAAGTACACAACGGGTTTGTCAGGGAGAGGGCCCGAAAGTAAATCCCTCAAAGACAGTAGTTGTACCATTCACAAGAAAAAAGAACCTGGGTCCTTTTAGGCTGAAACCCCAAACCACATCAGCTGGAGTGGTTTAAAGACAGTCAAATATTTAGGACGACTCTAGACCATAAGCTTACGGGGGAATGATCATCTTAAAAATATCCTTCACAAAAACAAAATGGGCCTCATGACGTCCAGGAGACTTGCAGGAATCTCATGGGGCGTAAAAAACCCCCTATACACTATTGGGTTTAAAAAAGCAGGGTTTTAAGGCCTCAAAACACTTATGGTTCATTAGTCTGGTGGACAAAGGGAATCAGGGAAAATGCCAAAAACCAAGCCCTTTTAAAGCTTACAAAGGCTTGGCACAATCTTTGTAACCGGAGCATTCAGGGGCAGTCCCTCAGGGCCCTCGAGGTGGCTTTAGGACTTCTACCTCTTTTATGTTCATATAAAAAAACTGAAGCGCGTAAGTCAGCTTATCGGCGATGGTTCTGGGCTTTTGGGGGGAATGGCGCGTCTAAAAAGCGAGCCCAAAGGCGCCAACACTGGGAAACTTTAAAAACCCCAAACGCTATTCTCGAAATGGTTTTCCGACACAAAGAGAACGGGGTTCGTATTCAATAAGCCATTCTCTTTTTGACTTCTACTCCAGAGATGAGTGGAAATCGCAAGATAACATTTCCCCAAAAATAAGAAAGAGCTTTGGGCTGGGACACGGATGGCTCGGGTTATTAAAAGGGGAGAACTGGATAAGGGGTGTTTTTGTCAATCCCCCAAAACTGCCCTTACGGCAGTTTTTGGGGCGGAACGCTCCCTATTTTTTAAGCCGAAAAACCATGGTATCCTAGCCTGTGCCAACCTAGGCCTCACCAGAAGGTACCAGGAAATGAACATCTTTATAATGTCAAACAGTCAGGCCCGCTCTTAAAGCCTTGACTCCAACAGCATTTCAACCAAGCTTGTGTGGGAGTGCTTTAACACTCTCTGCAAGCTTGGATCACGCAACTGTGTGCGTCTTGGTTGGGTTTCCGGGCCACACGGCATAGGTGGGAACGAATGCGCCGACAGGCTTGTCAAAAGCGGAGCAAAACATGCCATACCCCGGTCCAAAAACCGAGTTGTGGTAAAAGCAAGTCAGCCCCCTTATCAAAGTAAAAAACAAATGGTCGAGGAAGACACAAACCCCCTTGCGGTGGCAGGGGTCACCAAGGACAACCTCGACAAA
>NW_025790641.1:0-5057 GCF_021130785.1 Homalodisca vitripennis
AAAAAAAAAAGAAAAACAAAAAAACCCCCCCCCCCCGCCGGGAATTACATGAAAATTTATTTTGAAATTTTCGCCCCAAAAAAATTTACCTTTCGGGCTCGATAGCGGCAACGGGTTTGGGTCGTAGCTCAAAACAAATTTTCAATGGGATTTAATAATTCGCGTGATTACAAAAAAAGGTCAAGTAACTTTAATGCCTATCCCCAATGGTTTGGCCGCATTCGCGGGTTTTAAAGTATTGATTTTCTAAGTTTTTAGTGAGATTTTGTTTTCTGGGTTTTATTGCGGGCCAAACTCCTTATTGTAGCACTGAATAAAAATTTGATTTTTATTAGTAATTAATGCGATCTACAAAAAAGCGTTAAGTGACATTTTGCTCTATCTCCATTGGTTAGGCTAATAAATGTACATATTTCGTAATTTCTTTTTAATAACTTTGTTTCTAAGTCGATACGCGGCCAAACGGTTGTACTAGCTTAAATCTAAAGTGTTATGACTAAATATTGATGGGATCTACAAAAAAGGTAATGTAACTATTAGTTGTATGTCCTTTTAATAAGCATGAAAAACGCTATAAATAGCTAAATATTTGTTCCGTAGATTGGCAATTTTTGGAGGTTTTTTTAAAATTATTTATGTAACTAATTTATTTGTGTAATTATTCCAGATTCAGTTTTGCACTTGCTTTGCTTCGTTAACGAGTGGGGGGTGATACACACTCCACATTAGAAAAACTGGACTGGCGTTAGCTAAGCTCAATAGTAGATAGGGACAGAGTTGGAATTTGTATTATGTTCACAGACACAACACCTCCTAAAATAAGTACAAGTGTGTCTTTATAACCCCCGGTAACATTAAACCCCCACCCCGGGGGATTTCCTGGTATGACCAGATAAACCTTCTGAGTAAAATATTCCTCATTATGTGTTAAACCCCCCTTGGTAAAATTTAAAAACCCCTCCCTGGGAATTTCCTGGCATGACCTCATTCCCGAATTTTACCAATCACCGAATCTCTTTAACCCCCTCCTCCGTGGGGAATTTCCTGGCATGGACCTCATGTCGAAATTTTTATACCAATCAACCAAATCTCTTAACCCCCCCCCTGGGAAGTTCCCTTTGATATGACTAGATAACCCCCTGATCGTCATTTATCTCCCCTTAAAGTTAAACCCCCCTACTTCCTGGGAAATTTACTGGCATGACATCATATCGAAATTTTTTACCTATCACCAAAATTTCAGTCTTGTCCCCGAATTTTTAAGGCACTTACTTGAGGGGCCTGGGGGCGTAGCCCCCAAAGCGAGCCGAAGGCGAGTCCTATATTATATACAGCCGCATGTGAAACTTGGACTCACTCCACTCCACTCTCTGACAGAATCATTCTAATTTAACATGTTCTAGAAGTGCCTAGAAAAATTGAACAATTTTTTGGGCTCGCACTGGTACCTTTTACCGTGAAACCACCGGGAGAAAGTCTGAAAACCGGGAATTTATACTTTTAAAACCCCCTTAAAAAAAATTCTAGAAAAATTTCGGGCATTTTTTACCCCTTTGAGGCCTTTTTTGTAAGACCGATAGCGGGCGAACCGTTGGGAGCTAGCTCGGATCTGATGAAAATTTCATAATCAAGAATGAAGTGAACTACAAAAAAGGGTTTTCCAGTGACGTTTTGCTCTAACTCCATCGGTTCGGCCGCAAAAACGCGATTACATTAAAAATATTTTGAAAATTTGTCGCTAAAAATTTACCTTTCGGGCTCGATAGCCAGGGTGGCTAAACGGTTGGTCGTAGCTCAAACAAATTTTCAATGGATTTAGGAAATCGCGTGATCTACAAAAAAGGGGTTCAGTAAACATTTTGCCCTATCCTCAATCGTTTGGCCGCATGACGCATTTTAAAGTATAGATTTTTTGCGTTTTACGTTAGATATTGTTTTCTGGGCTCTAGTGTTAGGCGAAACCTTTGAAGTTAAGGTAGGAATAAAAATCGCATTTCAATACGGAACAATGTTTGGTCTACAAAAAAGGGTCAGTGGGACATTTTTACTCTATCTTCAATGGTTTAGCCGTAAAAACGTGTTATGTTGAAAAATTTCATTAAAAAACTTACCTTCCCGGGCTCGATTTGGCCGAAAACCGTTGGCCCTTAGCTTAAATGTAAAATGTTTTGTAATAGCTTTGATAGGATCTACAAATAAGGTTCAACAGCTTTCTGTCGTTTATTTTCCGTAAGCCTCATAAACTTGCTATAATTGGCTAATTCACTTGTCGTAATTTTAGGTGTTTTAAATTTTGCAACCTGATAATTAGTGCGATTCATTGCTGGTTTTCCATATTGACCCTTGTTTACTAAGCGGGTAACGAGAGATAAATCCCCCCCTCCACATCGGAAAGTTGGCTGAGCGTTAGTGAAGCTTCAAAAGTAGATAGGGAACAGAGTGCTTTTTAATTGAATATCAATGAAAATAGTGATTCCTTATCAAACAATCAGGTATGGAATTATGATTTCCGAAGTAATTTTTAAACCCCCTGATCAACGTTTTATTTTTGATCAAAAATACTGTACACATATCCTCGTGGCACAGACACAACATTTTTCCCAAGAAAAGTAACCACGCGTTCTTATAATTCCTCGAGAACAAAAGACAATTTTAAACAAAAATCCCTCTCCCGGGGGAAATTTTCCTGGTTGATGCACTCCTGTTAAAACAAAACCCCCTTATCAACTTAATTTAATCTGATAAAAGGTAGTTATTAATTTATTTACACTAAATCGGGTTTACACCATAGCTGACCAGTGCAGACTTTTTATGCCAAGCGTTGTACCGACGAATACCATAGGTTCGTAAGATCCAAATCTGAGGGCACAATCGAAAGGACAAAATTAAATTTCCGACAAGAAAAGGGTTCAGTCCCAATTTTTTGTCGTATCTCTAACGGTTAAGCCACAAAATGGCCTTAGATTCAAAACTGTTGATAAAAACTGGAAAATTCAAAAAATAGGTCTAATACTATTTCGAATTCCGCTTATTCCCCGAATTTGACACAACACCCCAAAAGGGGGCTGGGGTTGTGTCATTAACCCGCGCTAACATTAACCCCCCCCCGCGGATTTCCTAGTTTGACCAGATAACCTCTGAGTGGGGGTAGTACATTAAAAACCCTGTGTTAAACCCCCCCGGGTAACATTAACCCCCCACGGGATATTTCCTGGCATGACTTCATGTCCGATTTGTTACCAATAAACCAAATCTCTTAAACCCCCCCCCTGGCAAGTTCCTGGTAAGACCAGACAACCCCCTTGTGTCTTTATCCCACGGTAACGTTAACCCCCCCTAGGGAATTTCCTGGAGCATGACCTCATGTCCGAATTTTTACCAATAACCAAATCTCTTAAACCCCCCCTGGGGAAGTTCCTGGTAATGACCAGATAACCACCCTGACGTCCTTATACCCAGGTCAACGTTAATCCCCCCCCCTCCGGGCAATATCCTGGCTTGACATTCATGTCCGAATTTTACCAATCACCAAATCAATCTTATCCCCGAATTTAAGTCACTTACATCGGGGGCCTGGGGGCGTAGACCCAAAGCGGATCGGAGCCGACAGGCGAGTCTAATAATTACTATACAGCAGCATTGTGAAACTGACTCACTCACTGACTGATTGATATATAGATACAAATTCTAACATACTTCTAGAAGTGCTGGAAACTTGAAATTTGGCATGCAGGTACCTTTCACAATATGACCCGGAGGAAAAGTCTGAAAACCGGACTTTTTTACTTCTAAACCCCTCAAAAAAATTCCCGAAAAATCGCGCATTCTTTACCCCTGCAGGCATTTCTTGTAAGCCCGCTAGCGGGCGAACCGTTAGAGCTAAGCTTCGATCTGACAAAAAAATTCATGGTCAGGAATGAAGTGAACTACAAAAAAGGTCCAGTGACTTTTTGCTCTATCTTCCATGGTTAAGCGGCAAAACGCTCGAATATTTGACATTCCAGAGATTTTTTTGCTTAAAATAAAGTTTCGAGCCTGATAGTGGCCGAACGGTAGGTCGTAGCTCAAAATCTGATTGACCCATCAAATTAGCAAATTGCGCGATCTACAGAAAAGTTCCAGTAACGTTTTGCTCTACCTCCAGTGGTTCGGCCGAAAAACGTGATTATGTGCAATTTTTTTGTAATTTTTACGTGAAACTTTTGTTTTCGGGCTCTATAGCGGCGAAACCATTGGTCGGAGGTCGAAATGAGACAAATGTTGTAGTTAGGAAATGAGGTAATCTACAAAAATGTGCCAGTAACTCTTTACTCTATTTTCATTAGTTTGACCGCAAAAAGCGATTAAGTGAAAATATTTGGACATTTCGCCTAAAAATTTACATTCCGGGCTTGATAGCGGCTAAACGGTTGGTCGTAGCTCAAAACAAATTTTGAACGAGATTTAGAAAATCACGTGATCTATAAAAGAAGGTCAGTAACATTTTGCCCTATCCTCAACGGTTTGGCCGCATAACGCGTTTTAAAGTTTTGATTTTTTGAGTTTTACGTGAGATTTTGTTTCTGGGCTCTAAATTTCAGACAAAATCTCAGTTCTAGCCGAGATTAAAAATTTGATTTTAATACAAAAAAAAATGCGATCTACACAAAAGGTCCAGTGATCTTTTTCTCTATCTTCCATAATTTAGCCGTAAAACGTGATTATATTGTAAATTTCACTTAAAAACTTACATTTCGTGCTCGATAGTGGCCGAACCGTTGGTCCTAGCTTAAATGTAAAACTTTTTGTAAGTAGCTATTCATAGGATCTACAAAAAAGGTCCAGTAGCTTTCTGTCGTTTATCTTTCCGTAAGGCTGATAAATGCTATAAATGGCTAATTCTTTGTCGTCAATTTTAGGTGTTTTAAATTTTGCAACTATAATTAGTGCGATTCATGCGGTTCCAGATTGACTTGTATTACTCCGTTAACGAGTGACTATAACCCCCCCTCCACATCGGAGTTGGCTGAGCGTAGTGAAGCTTCAATAGTTAGGGACAAGCTTTTAAAAAAGAAATG
>NW_025790642.1:0-5004 GCF_021130785.1 Homalodisca vitripennis
AGCAAAACATTTAGTTATGTTTTGTTTTATAAGACGCTAAATATTAGATATCCTCTCTTCAAAGAAAAATTTTGAAGTATTAAGTAAGATTTAATATTAGTATTAAAGCTAGATAAATATTGTTCACAATAAAGTTAGCCAAGCATATTTTATTCTTACGCGTAACCAGTCTGTAAGTAAAATATATGGTCTTAACAATAAAATAATTATCAAATTTTCTTTAATTTCAATTAATTAAATTAAGTCAACAAAAAATTAATTTCATACCAATAAATAATAATGTTTGCACCAATTTCGTTACATAATAAAAGAAATTTGATAATTGGATTAATTAGGTTACCTAGTATGACAATATACCTGCCATTTTCTGCAAATACAACATTTAGAATGGCTACACATGAGGGATGGCTTTCAAGGAAGACGAAACAAAGGAAGAAAAATTAAAGGTCGAGATCATTAAAATTGACAAAATCTACTGTCCTAGAATTAGGCAAACGAAAGGTACAGAGTGGTGTGGTATTTATAGAAAGTTTAGAGAAACATTTAAACGAAGTTGAGGTGAATGCTCAACACCCTCCGGTTGAGCTCAGGCGCTCGATCACTGAGTGAGACGCGTCACGCGAGGCACTCAATATAGTACAGCGGGAGAACGGCGACGGTTACGGCGACGACCGTTTATCGATCTAGGTAGCAGTGGACCAGCTGGCGCCTTGGCAGCGCCGGGCCGTGCCATGGCGTCGACTGTCAGCTGTGTTGTCTTCAACATAACCTACTTTCATATGATCAGGGGCGTCACTAGAATCTTCTTAGTGGAGGCGCTTTATAAGGAATGTTCACGTTAACTTCTTCTTTGAACAATTAAAATGTACAACTTCTCCAGTGACTTTTAGTCGAAACCTTTTTTAATTTTTATCCCTTACAGTGATAATACAGATCCCATTAGAACTATCAATCAACCAAATTTTTTATGCAAGAAAAGTAACTTATGAAGAAAAGTTGAGTAAATAATCTGGCTGTAGCCGTATGATCATAGTGTAATATATTTTACGGTCCTTGTATACTTACAAATTCTTTATCGCATAAGTCCGCCTAATTACAGTAAATTTAACTATCTAATCATATTATATTCCAGATTATAATCTTATTTGTCGTATAAAAAACACTCTTTCATGCTTTAGAATTCTGGTTATTTACATACTTTTTTAAATGAGTTTCGTTTTAGCGAATGTAACTAGGAGAAATTATTTTATTTTGATTGTTATTGTGTTATTATCCAGTATTTCATCTTCTTTATCTTGTTGTTAAAAGTATAAACTAATTTTAAATCACACGTGCTTTAAATATAAAATTTAAAAGTTAGAGCTGTTGTAACTATTGTAAAATTATACGAGCTATCCCATTTTGAAGATAGTTTAAATAAAAAATACAAGCTATTTTAGTTGTTTTTTATATTTATTGTTTATTCACAACAAATATGATCTTTTTGCTTCATCGTTTTAAACAATAAAAAAATATAAAACTTAAAAAATTGTTAAGCGTTTAGGTGTGCATTAATCTTACCTTTAAAATAAGAATCTTCCAACACAATTCCAACACAACAAAAGTTTTAGAAACCATACTAATCAATGATAATCAGCAAAAATAGTTGGTAGATCAGTTTAAGTTTATCAGTTTTAAAATTAAAATTAAAAGTCAACTTTTATTAACATTGTAAACATCCTTTCTGGTATAGGCGGAAAGAAGGCTTATTTCATGTATGTATGTATTTCATGTATGTCGTTCTATCTTAAAAAGAGGAGGCGTTTGTATTTTAGTTAAGGAACTACTTAAGTTTTATGAAATTGATATGTCTGAGTTCTCGATTGAGGGTGTTTGTGAGTTGTGTGGTGTTAGAGTTGAGTCTGAAGCAAATAGTATTATTTTTATATGTGTCTATAGACCACCTAATCAGAGCATTTCTGAAATAAATGATTTTTTTCTATCGATTCAGCATTGCTTGGAAACCTGTATCCATCTTGACAGATGGATTGTTTTGTCTGGTAATTTCAATATAGATTTTTCCACCATTAGTCAGTCATCTAAAATTTTTATCGATCTGATGAATTCGTTCGGCTTGGTGAGCACAATAGACACTTTCACTCGAGAATTTAATGGTTCCAGTTCACTCATTGACAACATATTTAGCAATATTCCAAAGAATATGTTTTCACCTCAGGTTCTAATTACTGGAATTTCCGATCATCATGCGCAAATTGGAGACATTGCCTCATTTGTTCCTTCAACCCACAATATTATTAAATTTACATTCAAGCGGTGCTTCACCCCGGACGGCATTCGGGTCTTGAGGAGTCTTCTGGAGGGTGAATCATGGCATGAGCTTTTTGGAGCCGCTGATGTTGATGAAATGTTTGACTCATTTCTTGCAATTTTGTCATTTTATATTGATTGTGTTTTTCCTACAAAAAAGACTAAGTTCGGTACATGGGGCACTCAGATGAGGATTCCTTTGGATGAAGATCTAAAAAAACTTCATAATCGCCTTTTGTTTCTCTACTCGCTGTCTAAGCATCTTGACTCTTCTCATCCTTTGAGAGTTTCTTTTATTCAAACCAAGAAGGAGTTTAGGAATCGCATCCATTCCGCCAAAGCGAAAAAAGTATTGACCTACATCAGCGGGGCTCAGAATAAACAGCGAGCTGCTTGGAATGTGGTTAAGGATCTCATTCCTGATAAGAAAGCTAATGCCTTCACACATATTACGCTTAATGACGAGAATGGCGATCTGATGAACAATCCTAGGATGATTTCAGAGAAATTCAACATCCATTTTGCAGAAATAAGCCAGAGTTTGAGAGATTCTGAGGGTAATTCTTCATTTGTTCCTCCTAGATCATTGTCTTCATCAAGTATGAGTTCCTCTATATTTTTTGCTCCAACTGATAAGAATGAAATCATCTCAGTCGTAAAGTCCTTGAAAACAAGCAATTCAGCAGGATTTGATGGAGTTTCATCCAGGATTTTGTTGAGCTGTATAGATATATTGGCTGATCCTCTTGCACAGATTGCGAACTCGTCATTTGAATCTGGGAAGTTTCCCATCACACTTGAAGCTCTCAATTGTAAAACCTATATTTAAGAAAAAAGGAAGTCCAAATGAACTTAGCAATTACCGCCCCATTTCGATCCTTTCTACATTTTCAAAAGTTCTTGAAAGGCTTGTGCTGACCAGACTTTCCAATTACCTGTCTGTCAATGGAATTTTACATGACCATCAATATGGCTTTCGTGAGGGGTTGTCTACAGTCAATGCAATTTTTAGTCTTCTAACTGAGGTATCAAACTCATTGGATAACAGGAATCACGTGTTTGGCCTATTTTTGGATCTTACGAAGGCTTTCGACGTTGTGGATCACGGGTTGTTGCTCAGAAAACTTGAAAACTTGGGTATTAGAGGGAAAGCTTTTGATTGGATTGCTTCTTATCTCCTGAACCGTAGACAGATTGTTGAAATTCCTTTTATTGATGATACAGGGTGCTTAAGAAAACAATTTTCTGAGGAGCGAGAAGTACGCACTGGAGTTCCCCAAGGCTCCGTACTTGGTCCTTTATTATTTTTACTATTCATAAATGACATCCATCGAAGCGTGAAAGGTTCCAAGTTGTTTTTGTTTGCTGATGATACCTCTTTGGTCATCTCTGGTTGCAATCGAGCCGAGCTTGAAATCCAAACCTTTGTTCAGGCCAGTAATTTGCTGCAGTGGTTGGGTTTGAAAACTCTCTGTTTGTAAATACATCTAAAACCAATTTTCTTGATTTTGGAATTAGAAAGTCTGCTAAAACGTTGATTGAATCTCAAAACATTATGATTGGAGAGTCAGAAATGTGTCCTTCTTTGAATGTTAATTATCTTGGAATTGTTTTGGATGATCAGCTAAACTTTTTTAGTCACATTGATAAAGTCACGAAAAAACTAAGCAGCTGCATATTTTTGATGTATAGACTATCCTGTTTTGCTAGTGAGGAAATTCTTTTGCTTACTTACTATGGCTGTTTTTATCCTTACCTTTGCTATGGAGTCTCTATATGGGGATACGAGAGTAAGAAAAACTCAATATGTTTTTCGTCTCCAGAAAAGAGCTATACGGATTATTTTCAAGTTGAGTCGTTCCCAGTCTTGTAGAGGTTACTTTCGCAGTAATAATATCCTTACGTTCCCATCCATTTATATCCTTCAGTGTCTTTCTTTTTACAAAAAGTATCCCCACCTTTTTTCAGTCAACGTTAATCCAGCCCATAATTACTCCTTAAGAAAAAGAAACAACCTGATCCTACCCTGCCATAAAACATCTTTTTTTGAAAAACAAAGTCTTTACTCCTGCATCCGCCTTTTTAACTCGTTGCCATCCTGCTTGAAAATTGTTGTGGACGATAGGGAATTTCAAAACCGTCTGAAAAAATTTCTTATTTCGAGAGAATATTACAGTGTCCGGGAATACGTTGAGGATAATAAATTGTAGATCACTCCTGTTATATTGATTTGGTCTTGTTGTGTTTGATCTGTCAGTAGTCTATACTTTAAGTTAGGATATTATAATTTTCTTGACGAATGCCTATGCATGTTATGTTTTTGGCAATAAATGAATTGATTGATTGATTGATTGATTGGTATGTATAATTTGTTTTAATATCAAATAGAAGATACATTGAAACTTTGAGGATTAATTTTTACAAAGATTTTGTCATGACGAATGTTTGATATATGGATTGTGATATAATTAATATTTTCAAGAATCACAAACATGTTGAAAATTAAGAAGACATTGAAATAAGGTACAAGCACACAAGTGATTTTTAAAACGTAGAACGTTTAACATATTTTTGCTCTATGTAAGGTCACAGCTTAAATAAAAATAGTCTGCGATCATACATATCCATCATGTTCGATGTACAAATCCACGTTGTAAAATGATCGAATATGTTTTATATTACAAATTAATAAAAAGC
>NW_025790643.1:0-5065 GCF_021130785.1 Homalodisca vitripennis
TTTCTCCTCTTCGGCCAATCCATTTATGAGGAAACCTTAAATCCAAATACTCTCTTATCTGTCCCCCATAATGGGGGGGAGCACCATCCTGCTGAAACCATACATTATCAAAGTATTCTCCTGATGCAATTTGAATAGCTGGATTATTTCATTTTGGAGCATATTGTAGTAAAGTTCGGCATTTAAATTTCCATTGATGAAAAAGGGTCCAACAATTTTGTTACCTAAAATTCCACACCATACGTTCAGTTTTTGTGGTTGCTGTGAATGGGACTCAGTAATCCAATGTGGGTTTTCACTAGCCCAGTAACGGCAATTGTGCCTGTTAACATTGCCATTTAGGAAAAAAGTTGCCTCATCAGAAAATAGTATGTTGGTCAGAAAATCTCTATTGTCATCACATTTGCGCATCACAAGTTCACAAAACTCAACTCTTCTGTCGTAATCATCCTCACTTAACTGTTGGACTAAAATGAACTTTAAATGGTTTGTATTTATTAATTTTCAAAATCTTACTCACAGACATAGGGTGCATATCATGTTGCTGTGCAGCTTTTCTGAGCGATGTATGTGGGTCTTCAATAAATGTTTGCAAACATCTAGTGCATGTTCTTCATCTGTTGCAGATTGTATCCTACCCGACTTTGGCCGATTACGTACACTCCCTGTCATTTCAAAACGCTCAATAGTTTTTGATATTGTTGAAACACTTATGGATTCCTTTCTGGGAAAGTGTCATTAAACAAATTACAAACTTCCCGATAAGATCTTTGACGATCGCCATATCCTCGCATCATCAACAGAGTAATTCGTTCTCTTTCAGACAATTCCATTAAAATGCCAAATAAAAACTGAACTACTGTAATTAGATAACTTGTTGACAACAATGCTTCAGAGACACTGATTAACTCGACAGGAATGATATGACCTTTGTCCATTTGTAATTCCCAAGCTTAGACCTGTCTAGTGAAAGCTCCATGCTCAACAAACTGAAACCTGTAGACCAGATGATTAATAACACAATAATGTTTCTCATAGGCTAGTGACCTTTGTCTCTTTAAACCTTCCTGCTGACTGGAAAACACCAAGTACAGATTCATAAGTAATCAGAGAAAGTGACTCATAAGTTTTATTCATTGTAATAAAAACTGGTAAATTTGTACTAATGAAACAGGCTTAAAAATAAATTGTTTATTTTATTTTAATTGAACATTTAAAAAATGCTAAAAAATTAGTGTAACACATTTTGTGGCAAGAACCATGTTAAAATTACATTGTTGAACATCAGTAAATGTTCAATACTAAAAATGCGCTATTTTCTGATAGAATAAGTCCTTGTGGAGAGTGCGGTTTGTGGGCATTCTTTTCAGTAAGCCAATTACCTTTAAAATTATGTATCATAAGTATAGGCTTCCATTAAGAATATTCACGATACCCTCGGCAGGACGTGCCCCCGTTTGGTGTGACATAACAAAACATTGTTCTAAAAAGTAGATGCCCAATCTCTATCACGAGTGTAAGAGGTTATAAATTTAATATTTAAATTATGTAAAGGGATATATTTGGGTGTTTTCCAGACATAATATACACCCTGTATATATATAACAGCGTTCCTCATAGTCATTAAGATTGTATGGATATAACTTGTTCAAAAACAATCAACAATTTTGGAGAAGGAGTGTTTTTTTTTCTAATATAAGTGATTTCTTATTAAGTTGTTATTAAGAGCTGTAGATGATACTGTATATGTATGTGTCTGTGTGTGTGGTGTGTCGTGTGTGCGTATGCGTTGATTTTGAAAAATGTATGTTTGCTCATTTATTAGACCTGGGGCAAAGTTTGGTCAGGTCACGGAGGATGTCCAATAGAGCTTACTAAGGAGTTTGTCGTAATGATGATCATTTATTAGTAATAGCGGGCACAAACCAAATATTGAAAGCACCAGCATTGAACAACAACTGAAAGATATACAGACGCTGATAAACAAAACGCCAAGCACACCAATCTTGTACTGGCTACAATTCCCCATGAGATTTGACACCCCATAACCTGGATCTAAAAATATACTACAGTTAATAGTAGAGCTTGAAAACATAGCTAACAAATCATGCTGCAAAACTAAAACTTCTTCCTCTACACATCTTTCCTCGACATGTATTCACTAGCCAATGTGCTACAATATGAACAAAAAAGGTAGGTGAAGACATGCATGGAAATGGTAATAAAATGGGTTGACAAGAATAATTCCTCCTCTCAGTAAAAGAAACAAATATGGCATACAAATGATCGAATCAAACTGTACTGGAGGCAGAGATGAGTCAGATTATGCGGAGCAATATAAAGATGAACCCATCTGGTTGGTTGTGCAACACACCTATAACATATGATTTCCATGAAAAAAAAAAAACATATGTCTGCTGGGTAGCAGTTGTATTCAAGCAAAAGTTTAGTCGGCCCCACATATCAGATCTCATTTATAAAAATCTAGCTTACCAGAAGGTACCTAATGGATCATCAGTGTACAGCCGTGTAACAAAACAAAAGTACTACAGTAAGCCTACCAACAATGACTACAATGATGCATTCTACCAGCTCGATCTAGACTTCAAGTCGAAAGGACTGAAAACATTGATTTGTTCTGCTATGGGCTGTGTTAGGGACCGTATTCGACCGCAACACTTTGCACAAAATATTCTGCAGTTTCAACGCTCAACGGAGCCACAATATACGTAATTTCTTATGACCAGACAGCACAAAGAGAACTGTGGAATGGGCTCACCCATAGTGAGTTTGTAGAGACCCTGAGAAAACTGTTTTCAACACCAAGGCCAGTAGAGGAAGCTCAGCAGATGGACCAATCAAAAGCTACTGATGTCACTTATACCCCTTCTGCAACATCCACAGTCCCCCGTCCTTCTGCCATTTTCACTGCTTCTGAGTCTTCTCATCAGTCTGCAGGAGTCGTGCTCGGTGAAACTTCTAATACAAATCTTTGTTGCATGAATGATGAACTGAGAGTACACACTGTTGGTGTAGAGAACGATCCAGAACATTGTGTTTCCTTTGTAAATAATTCAAATGTGAATAGTACCGTAAGTTTTAGCTAGTTCAATAGGTTTTTTAGGAATGTAGGGAATGACAAATGTTATGCTAGTAACATTAAAACGTCAAATAAATTAAAAATTCTTCAGGTAAATATACAGTGTGTGAGAAACAAATTACTAGAATTAGAAAGCTTCTGTAAGGAGCATGACATTGAGGTGATCAGTCTGTCCGAACACTGGCTCACTTCAGAACAGGTGGATATATATACACCTCAAGGTTATGTTCCAGTTAGTTTTTTTTTGTAGAAAATTTTTCAAAAATGGAGGGTCAGGAATTTTATTAAAGCTGGGTACTGAAGTTGGAGTGGTTGAAATGAATGAGTATTGTTTGGAAATGGATATTGAGTTAAGTTGTGTAAAATTAATTTTACAGAATTTGTTTGTTATTTCTCTTTACAGGTCGCCTCAAGGTAACATTAATACATTTTTTGAAAAATTTGAATTGGCCATAAAGAAAATTATATCTAAAGACACAAAAGTTATTGTCTGTGGAGATTTTAATATGGAGATGTTGCAAACTAGTAACCAAAATTCGATTCGATTTCTAAACTTATTAAGATCACTCAACATTTACTGTACTTATTTGGCACCAACAAGAGCTAACTCTTGCATAGATAATATATTGGTAAATTTCTCTAAGGATTTGTATACTGTAAACTCTGTAGATGGCCACTTTGCAGATCATATTCCACTTGTAATCAGTTTAAAATATGTTGACCTAGGCTTAAATTGTACATAAAAAAACAAATTTCTAAAACATTCTTTCGTTCTCAAAGTGTAGACAATATTGAATTTTTTATTGAGGAATTGAAGAAAGAAAAGTGGAATATGATCACTGATTTTAAATTAGGAAAGATAAATGTTTCAGCAATGTTTGACAGTTTTTTTAGCCACTATATTAATCTATGGCATTTTTGCTCACCATTAATTAGTAAAAAACGGGTAATAGTAAACTACACTGTAGAAAAAATAAAATAAAATGGTACAATTGTGAACTTGCTCAGGAAAGAGATTATATGTTAAGTTTATATAATATTTATAAAAACATGTTGAGGAATGGATCAGAGCATACTGAGTTAGCTTACAATGCATATCTCTTTTGTAAAAGAAGCTATAGGGCACATCTAACCTCTGCCAAAAAAAATAGCCTGTGAAAAGTACATAGACCAAGCACAAAATAAGTGCAAGGCAGCTTGGGAGGTTATATCTCAAGAACACTCTCCAAATTCTACTAGAGACATCACACTTGACCCTGAACAATTAAATTATCATTTTAAACATTCTGTTGATGAATTGGCAAGTCAAATTCCAGACACTAACACTAACATTTATGATTTACTAGGAAGTAGACTGATCAATCCAAATTCTTTTAATTGGACAAATATTAATTCAGAAGATGTACAAAAAATAGTTTCTAAATTCTCAAATTCTAAAAGTTCTGATGTTTATTGGGTTTCTAATCATTTATTGAAAAAAACAATTGGTTTAATTAAGGAGCCGCTTTCTTTCATAATAAACAAATGTTTAGAATGGGGTTACTTTTCAAATATGTTAAAGATATCTAAGATCACACCAATTTTCAAAAAAGGGGATAAAAGTCTTCCTCAAAATTATCGCCCAGTCTCAGTTGTCCCTACTTTTTCCAAAGTCATTGAATCCATAATGTATAATCAACTTAGTAATTATTTTGAAAAAAATAACCTCCTTCTGAATCTCAATTTGGATTCAGGACAGGTCGTTCAACAGTTGCTGCAGTAACCAAAGTAGTTCGTGAGGCATTGCAGGCATTTGAAAATAAGCAGTCAGTTTCTCTTTCTCTATTAGATTTAAGTAAAGCATTTGATTGTGTTCCATTAAATAGTATTTTAACTAAATTAGACTTTTATGGAATATCTTCAAAGTCTATGAAAATTATTGAGTCGTATCTAATAAATCGTAGACAGTATGTAAGTTTAAGAGGG
>NW_025790644.1:0-8284 GCF_021130785.1 Homalodisca vitripennis
TGTTGTTAAGATTGGAATCAACGTTAAACTTCTGAGAAGCTAGCATCGATTAGTGTGTCTTACTCCGAGTCGATGTGCGTCACAACCGTTACTTTGAAGGTTTATCATAACAATGGGCTATCCACACACAGAGAATAATTGTATATTTTATTTTATTCGTTGTGTTAATGTGCTTTTAATTAAAGTTTGCTGTGTGTCCAGCTTTTATAAATGTGTCAGCTTAAATTTTAATTGCGGTTACAAAAAAATTCGGATTGATAGCTGGTTACGCTGTGTTATATTAATAATAAACTATCATACAATAATTTTAATTTGAGAGAAAAAAACAATTTTTTAAATATATATATAGGTAAAATATGTATTAAACTAAAGATGGTTATGTTGATATATTGTTCGAAAGCAACTAGCATGAATGCGGGATGGATCGAAAAGGAAATCATTTATTACACTTTCTGTGATTGGCATTTGTTGTTCTAGTGAGTTGAGAACTCTAGAAAAACACGAGAAAAATGCGCATTTAAAATTTATATAAGGTAAACACTAAATATTATAAGAAAACACTTACAGTTGTTGGGTTCTTAAAAATCTTGTTTATATTTACCAATCTAAATAACACTATACAATAATTACATTTTAAAGGACTTTCAGGTATTTTCATACATTATAGGTTGACTCAACATTTAGATTTCATAATAATATGGCAATTTTCTTAATATTACAAAACTATTTAAAATAAAAAATATTTGTTCTTATTAAGTTACATTTCATTTAACGCAATAACCGTGTTAGTTAAAATTGTATCCCATTAATATACAATAAACTTATGGATATAAGCTGATTCACATAGATTATAGACTACAATCTATCACACAGACTCCACCAAAAATAAATTTAGAGGCGTTACAATCTGCATTCAAGTTTAATTACTAGCTGGTTGTAAGAATCTAAGTTTTCACTTGGGCAATATGTCTTGTGTACGTAATGTAACATTGTAATGGTATTTGTATTAATAAGAGGTTTTTAAAAAGATATTGAGCACCCTAGAAATACGGAAACGATTAATAATATTTACTAAATATCGCTCTATAGGCCATGTCTGAAAGCTAGTCGTACTATATTGATTCTTTGACTTACCTTATTATCAAGATATACTGGCTCTTTTATTTTGATCACTACATTGTTTTACATTGTATAATATCTTAATTTCAATATCCCCAAAACGAAAGTAACGTAAACAAGTTAACTATTACTGTTGTTTGAGTAACGCTTAAGTGACGTTAATAATAGAACATTTTAATAAAATAATTTACTGGTTTGTAATGATTTTATGTGTAGCAAATAAAATAATAATAAAGGTAACGTAACTTCAGTGTTTGTAACAACATTACACAATCATCCTATAACCTCATGCTAACAAGAATCCACTGTTACTGAACAAAAAAGGAGACAAGAAGACCTCACGGCCTCACATACATATCTTAGACTACTTAAGGAAAAAATTACGGGGTACAACTGTAAATAAACGCGTGGGACATTTCGTATCTTAAAGAGAAAATTATATAATAACCATAATCACCCATATTGACATTTTTATGTTTTTTTATAGATATTTACTAATATCGCTAATAGGCATGTTTGAAGGTAGTTACTATACTTAATTCTTTGACTTACCTTATACTATCAAGATATACTGCTCTTTTATTTTGAGCTCACTACTTGTTTTACATTGTATAATATCTCTATTTTTTTCAATTTCCCAATACGAAGGTACGTACAAGTTAACTATTCTGTTGTGTTTGTAAACGCTTAAGTACGTTTAATATTAGACATTTTTAATAAAGTAATTTTACTGTGTTGTAATGATTTTATTGTAGCTATAAAATTAATTACATAAGGTAAGTAATTTCAGTGTTTTGTAAAACACATTACACAACTCATCCTCATAACCTCATGCTTAAACATAGAATTCACTGCTTAGACCTAACAAAAAGGAGACATAGAAGACCTCACGGCCTCACTTACACCTATCTTAGACTACAAAAAGGAAAAATATACGGGTACAAACCTGTAAATAAACGGTGGACATTTAGTATCTATAAAGAGAAATTCATATAATAAACATAATCGGGACCATTTTGACATTTTTTCAATGTTTTTTTTATATAAGTTACATATTTTCTTATATGATACCAGCGAGTGAAATCATATGACGAATGGTGACAGCAAAACGAATGTGGTAGTTTTTTAAATATCGGAAAGGACATATCAAGAAAAAATATGATATGTAACTCCAAATATTTGAATATAAACTTAATTTTTCTACAGACAATGAAATGGCTCCTCATAATGATGCATATCTATGTATTATGGGCATTTGGCGTGGAGCGTCATTGAAGCTTATCCATTTCATTTAGTAGGATTGACAAACATTTCTCTTTGTCTACCGACGAAATGAATAAAATACTCTGTTTCTGTATCATCGTTTGTTTAACAGAATTAAATTACCAGCTAGTCTTGAAATTTAAATATAAACAATGCAAAATTCTGCGTAGAACCTTAAAAAATCGTGCTACGTCTAAAAGTGACATGCCCCAAAATCTTGGCCTTGTACTTAGTGTTCAGAAAAAAATAAACATTAAGTTTCAGTTATCTGGAAACATTACTTGTAGGTGGTGTTGGTATGCACATGTGTATTTCCATAATCACACCAAAGGCTCTGTACACGTTGGATTTGTAACCAAAAGTTTAAATAGCCGAGCTGTTCAGAAGTTCAGCGACCGGCAGTAAATTGTCCGAACACCTGATGGCCACACGTGGATGACCTCAATGGTCGAGTGAAAAATTTCTGCTACAATTCCGTTCGTTTATATATGTTGGTAGGTGGGGCGCGACACAACCACTTCCCACAAAATCCCAGATGAAGATAATTAGAGTAAAACCCAACAATACGTTCACGACTGAATTGTTTGAAAATAGACATTATTGAACGGGGAAATTACTACAACCAAATGTATAAGGGCAGCAGTGATAAATTAAGGTTGGCCCTACTTAAGGACAAAATCCTTCATGCACACATTGTGGAGTCACCGGAAAATGCTCAAAGTAGATTTTAATTAGTCTCAGGTTTTACAAAATAGGAACAGTTTTTGCTCCGTATGCTTGGTATTTTAAATAGCTATGAAAATGTCTTTTCTATCAATTGATATACTTCTAGTCTGTGTTTTGCAACATGTAAATAGAACTGCATTAGACCAGACTATATAGCCTGTACGATATGTTTTGCAGTGGTCATGTCAGCTAGACGCCTTTATTAATAACGTATTATTTAAGAAGTTATCTATTAAGGCCTATATTAAGTGAGTATTTTTTAATGAATTTGACAAGCGACATGTTATAAAATATTTATGTATTATAATGAATGATTCCAGTTGTGAAACCATTTTCCTACCAGAGAAAATTCCATAGTGTGGTAATACTTTTACTTACCATTCAGTAAAATTCAGCTCTGTCCGATTTTAAATAGGTCTAAAACTAAAAATACTATCAATTATACCTAATTTGCTTAGTTTAAGGGGGACGAAGGCTAGCTCGGCTAGTCATTAGCATGCTAACAATTAATAGAGAGAGTGTAAGCCGCTTACAGGATCCTGCACCGCTGCAGCACCTGAGAACTCTATAAACAAAACTATAAATCCCAATTAACCAGTTTGTGTGATGGCCTGTGAGTACTTCGTTGAACTTGTCTAGCCCATACCCACATGTAACAAATTAATAGAGAGAGTGTAAGAGCTCGCTTTACAAGACCTGCACCGCTGGTGTGGGGGCGCACCCTGTAAACTCTATAACAATCTCCAATTGACCAGTTTTGTGAGCTCTGTGTGTACTTCGTTTGAAACTTCACCATACCACATGTAACAAATTAATAGAACGAGAGCTGTAATGCCGCTTACAGGATCCTGCCAACACGCTGCACCCTGAAAACTCTATAACAATCTCCAATTACCAGTTTGTGAATGCTCTGTTGATTACTTCGCTGAACTTCCTAAACCATAACCACATGTAACAATTACAAATCGAGAGAGTGTAAAGCCGCTTACAGGCTATCCCTGCAAACCGCATGGCACAATACCCAAGAAACTCTATAACAATCTCCAATTACCGAGTTTGTGATGCTCTTTGGTACTCGTTTTCTGAGAACTTCTACCATACCACACTGTAACCAATTAAATAGAGAGAGTTGTAAGCCGCCTTACAGATCCTGCACCGCTGCACCCAGAGACACTATAACAATCTCCAATTACCAGTTTGTGATGCTCTTTGAAACTTCGTTTAAATCATGCGCACATGTAATGAATTAAATTGTTTATTACTATTTTGTATTTTGATATGCTAACTCCTTTTTATCATAAACGTGTTTAAGTGTTCTAACACTCGTGTTTAATTTAAATAAAAAATTGGACCGTTAATAGAGAGCATCTAGTTACGAACTACAAACGCGTTAACAGTTTATAACTCTACAAAAATATTAACTAAATAACTACTACGTTTAACCACATCAGTTTTAACAGTTTGTTATTTGATGATATTGAAATTCTCTCTTTATATAGTGTAGGGGTTACAAAATAGGTTAATAGGTACCTTGCCAAAAACTATTCAGAACGTTGTCAAAACAAATTATGAGATTAATCCTCCCATATTTTTACTAACCCTACTATGTGATAATGCCGAAAACCAATTATGTGTACGTCCCCCTATAGAGTCTTATGATTTCATGTAGGATCTGTGTGTGGGCATATTATATAGGAGAATAGAATAGAGAGGAATGGTGGGTACGGGAATGTGTTTTACAGGTAACAGTTATTTATTATGTTTAGTTAATTCGAAATTTATTTTAAGAAAAGTATTTAGGAGATTAAGGTGATTATACATTGGAAAACCCATGTTACTTATTATCTACATTATTATGAAAATCTACACTATTATGAAATAAAGTGTAATTGGTTTATATTATAAATATTTTCCATATTATAACCTTCCCTAATGGTTGTTGTGTATGAAACCTATTTAATTTATAAATGATCAACAACGTGGTTTTGAAAAGCCTCAGTTTCCATATCAATATTAATAACTTAATAAATACATGTTGTTTTTATACCATTCCATCTATTGCGTGTTTAAATGAAAAAGTTATTCTGAATTAATATATATTTTACATGTGTGAGTTTGTGTATCCTTAACATAATTAACAATTTTAAATAAGTATGATTTTGATATTAAAGTCGATAAACTAAAAATCGGAGATGTGATATAACATTATTGTATGACCAATTATTTCATAATAAAAATAATTCATACATTTAGTAAATTAATGCTCAATCATGTTCATGTAGGTTGTATATAACTATAATCCTGCATTAAGATATTGATTTTGGTGTTAAACAAAATGTTCTCTTCCGTAATACATAGCAAGCTCTTGAACATCCTTAGCAAGCCGTCGCAAAGAGGGTTTCGGAAACCATTCCAGTTATCGAAATGCATCTTCATTGTGTGAAGTTTGTGCTATCAACACGCTATGAAGGTTACCGACAATAATACCACATAATACCACAAACGATATTCATGCAACCGAACGTTACACTAGTTAAAATAAAATATCGTTCTGCACAACAATTTCATTTTAAGAACACTAACCCTCCGAAGAAATGAGGACTCTGACCAATTTTGGTACCGGTACAATATTGCCACACCGAAACTCGATGTGTACAGTACTTTACAATAAACATATTCTGGTAGTATTATTACACAACTTTCAAATATAATATAAAACTCTGTAAACAGTTGCAATAATTCCTTTAGAATTAAATGACATATACACTCATATTTAGCATTTTTTATGAAGTTTATTTTACCGAATCCATAAATACGATATTAATAGGAAAACTATTATTGATAGAATAATTTCAGAGGAATGATATGAAAAAGGATAAAATATATGAAGGAACAATTCACCAAAATGTTGTTCTTTTAATAATATTACTAAGACCCCACGTACCATGTGGCGTATAGTTATCTTTTAAAAAATTAATAATAATATATAATCCACGACCAATAATACTGGATTTTTTTCCCTTAGAGACATGCCACATTGGTCTTATGACTTTGAATTCTTTTTCAATAAACAATTTTAAAAAAAGTGATATGCATCATAATACTACGATCAGTTTCGTTACATTTATTCACGTATATTTTATATATATATATATATATTTATTTTAGTAATATATATATATATAGAAGGATTTAATAGGAAGAAATTTATTGAACATATTTTTTAATTAAACAGTTGGAATATAAATCAAGAGATATCTCCCTGTCTGGGTGTTTGTCAAATGAATTCAACTGAAATGACTTTGAGTTGTTTTTACAGGTATTTCCTCCTCAGTGGGGGAAGACGGAGTCATTATTGTCTTGAGCTTTTGGGACATTTCTTTGTCAACTCTTTTTAATATTAAATGAATTTACAGCCCTATGACCAATTTTGATATGGAATTCTTAGCAAAAAATTTTTTTTTTCTAGGTTACTTTTGATTCCTATGTTTTATTTAATCTGGAATTTCCAACTTACACGCGATACTGTAATGTATTCCGTACACATTCACAGTTTTTGCTCATTACAAAACTCTTTGTGGGAAGAGTTTTGGGATTGCAATTTTTGTTTCTTTTTTATATAGCTCTAATTGATTTCCTAATACAAGGTTTAGGACATCTTAACCTGACTTATCATTATCCAACATTTTAAGTGTGCATCACATTTTACAATTAAAAATTTTTTAAAATAGCGAATATTTTAAATAATTGGATACTATTGACATTAAAGTTTTAAACTGTAAACCTAAATCCCACGGGTTTAAACCATAGGATAGTTAGATAAAATTTTTATTTTAAGTTCAACACATTTTGCTGTCTCCCTTATCGTAAAAATAAATGCTCCATGTAATTTTGGCACCTAGTAGTCAGGCTGTCATGAAGTTATATATACCCTGAATAAACCACTACATAAGAAACCATAAAATATTTAAATGATATACTTAAACACTATGGCTCCAAAATTTAATATTATTTTAAAAGCAGAAAATTATTAAACAATGCTATCTGGCATAGTAATTTAATGTGTATCTACTTGTATTAAACTGGTTCTGTCAAGTCTCTGAAACACTTCTTACGATTTGCAATTTAGAGAGGGATAAAAACAATGCAAATATGTCCGTCCTGTGGGAATTTATAGGGCCGAGGACAATCTGAATTATGAAGCTTCGTTATCTGCTTCTACGCATCATTTCCAAAGCCTCGCTATTGTTTAATGTTATTAAATCTAAGAATAACACCTGCTCACTTCAGGAGGTCAAACATTATATCGCCGTGCTATATTTCAGGCCTGTTCATGTAATTAGTATATGTGACGTAAGGTGTACAATTTCTATTTTTTCAGTTTATATATATATGTACAAACCAATTATATCTTTTACATGGAATACTTATCTATGTTTCACGATCACATACGATCACCGTTCCATAGGGCTATATTTTTAAATAATAAAAAATATTGCACTTACTTTTATTTATAAGCACATTTTGAATTGATAATAAGAAAATACAAAATGGATTATTTTATTTAAATTTTTAAGAAAAAACATATTTTTAAATCTACTATTCTCTTTTTTGCAGCCAGAAAATTTTATTAATCACTCATAGTCTGCCTAACACAATAAGGATAAATAGAAATATAAATTAATACATTTTCTGTTTAAGGTAAAAACTGTGTAAAATACCATTGCTATGCCAACTTTTTCAGCTCGATTTGATATTTATTTTGTTGTTTTTTTTTTTATTACTTTTGGACACATATGTAAGCCCCAACATACTAAAACGTAAAATGTTGCTAAAAAAGGATCTTTATGTGTTTTTTAAAATAAGTGTTGTCTTTAACATTTTATTTATCTTTGATAAGGAGAAATTGCAAACATGAATGTGATAAATCCACCATAAATGTCACGTAGCCAAACTAAATACTCTGTTACTATGATATATTTAAATATAAATAGTTTATTAACTATTGAAGATGAAATTATGTTGCAGAATCATTCTAGATACTTGTTTAATCAAAAGGTTTGTAGCGATATACTCAGATTTGGTTTTAAAACTAGAAAAATATATAGTAGTAAAACAATCTTCTCATAAACAATTTCTGAGATTATTACCATCTCTTACTTCTAAAATATTTTAA
>NW_025790645.1:0-1377 GCF_021130785.1 Homalodisca vitripennis
TTTTTCAAAGAGTTCCGCAATGTTCCTCGACCCTTGCCCGCAGATACCCATTTTTCCCTTACTAGCTGTTTTTTAGCTTGCCATTGAAAGCTACCCAATCTGTTTTTTTGGGTTTTTATAGTTCTTTTATTTTCTACTGACCTATGTCAAAGGAGAATATTATGATTGAAGGGCAGAGTGCTTCATCTCGCACCACTCCCAGTTTCAACTTTATTTGCAATCTAGTTGCGTCAGTGTTATTATCTATGACCTCTTTCTTACCCCTTGTACTCTTCTTTGTACAAAAAGTAGGTTTTACGGCCTTGATTTATAATAAACTAAGTAGAATTTCCTATGAATAAATTACGAGCAAACCTCTCCGAATTGTTGTTTGTGTGCCTCCCCAAAGCGGTGTGTGGTGGGCATTCGGTAACACCGACAATAGGTGCCCTCGCGTATGGGTTTCCCCCGAACTCCATCAGCGCGGTCATCCTCGCAGTTAGGTGGTGGTTTGCTTTGGCGTATGGGCGGTAAACGATGCATAAGGATTGATGTTGCCATCACCTGTCGTGCAAGTGAACCCTTTTCTGGTCAGGCTGTGTCTTAGAACACATTTGTGCCATTTGTATTGATTTGATTTTGTTACTGGACATATATACATGCTTAAAGGGTTGTTATGCCAGAATCCTATATCAAGCACCTTTAGCGGTGCTCATCCCCATACACGGTGCCAACGGTCCATGGGTTCTTGGATCAGGACCACGCCTATGTCGTCAGCCAGGAACTTCTGGAGAGTGTTTGCCGTAGTGCTCTGCTGGGTGAAAGTGTTTGGAGCCCCGCTGTCCTCCACTATAGATCGTTAACCTTCTATGCAGCTTGAAGGTGATCCTGTCGTACCAAAAATGGAGCATCGGCCGAGTCATCAGCTTCCCTATCAGGGAGTTTGTCCACTGACGGACCAGGAATTCGGGTTGGTACCTAGATTTCCCTCCAACTGCAGTCCTTTTCCTTGGAAGGTTCATTCCTGGTTTTTTGAGGGCATCGAAAGCTCTTGCATTGCTGTCCACTCTGATGTTCCCTTTTGGGCTAACAGTGGCTAGAACCTTTGAAATCCTTACCAGGCTTTTAGCTGGACCCTTTTCAGTGAACCCCCTTCGCAGGGTCGTTGGCCTGTTTATACATTTTAGATTCATTAAACCCCCCCCCCCCCCCCCCCCCCCCCACCCCCCCCACGGCGACAAATCGCTCCACCTTCAACGTGACGTGGAATTAACGTTTTTTGGCCTTTCAGGCGCGTTTGCCCGCACTTTTTGGAGTTGGCTTTCTTCCGTCGATAGTTTTTCTGGGTGTTCGAGGGCCCAATAGCCAGTTCTCCAAGGAGATCCCTTTCGGCTATGT
>NW_025790646.1:0-4854 GCF_021130785.1 Homalodisca vitripennis
ACATTAAATTGGCAGACCAACCAAATCAGTCAACCATCAGCCCCGAGTTAGGCCGCTTTGGTTCCAATTAAAAAAAAATGAACTAAAAAAAAACCAAAATATAAAACGGATGGGATATTTGAAAAAAACCATTCGGAGTCACAATATGGTTTTAAGAAGTTCACTCGCATAAACCCAATAAAAACAAAAGGGGGCCCCCCCGTTCCCCTTTCCCTTGTTTTTCCCCGCCATCTTGTTTTGGGCCACCTCACGATTTGCCATTGGCTAGCCCCCTCGGGTCAGTCGTAGGGGGTCAGTAGACATTTTAAGACCATTGTGACCGTATTCCGTAGTTTTTTTAATAAATTAGTGTTTTGTAAGTTTTGTATTAAGTGCATGTCTTTATGTTAGTGAATTGACAACAACATGTGGGTTTTATTCCTGACTTAGGCTGCCACAACTTTTTTAGTAAGATTTGTTTATTTTAACTTAGTTTGTAATTATGTATTAGTTTTTTTTTTTTTTTTTTTTTTTTTTTTTTTTCCTTTTGGGGATATTGGGGTGGATTCCTAGATCCTCACACGTCAACCTGAGCTTATTGTGTGCCCCTTTGATGTTAGTGGGGTAAGCCTATCGTCGTGCCCTTAATTAGGCTAAGAAGCTTTTCCCCGATACTAGAATATCTGGTTCGTCGCCTTGGTTGTTTATCACCGAAAAGAGAGCCCTTCTCCTTGCTCCATGTCTCTCACAGTCCAGTATTATGTGTTTTGCAGTCTCGTTCAGACCTTATTGCAGACGTCTACACTCCGAGTCCTCATTTCGTAAACCTAGAGTGTTTACGGTGTTTCCGGAAGGTGGCCGTGTCCAGTGGATCAAGGCAATCACTTGCTTAACAAGATCCCTCCCGCCAGCCCCCATCAGCCATCTGGTGAATCCGGAGCTAGAATCGGCAAGCAGTCTTTTGCCGAGTGCTTGTCCTTGGTGACTCTGGCTCCACCGCAAGCGGCTGTGTCTTCCTGGACCATTTGTTTTTTTATACTTTGATTAAGCGGCCCTGACTTGCTTATACCACAAACTCGGTTCTGGACCGTGTGTATGGCTCTGCTTGCTCCGCTTTTGGCAAGCCTGTACGGCGCCATTCGTTGCCACCTATGCCTGTGTGGCCCGCGGTACCCAACCAAGACGCACACAGTTGCGTGATCCAAGCTTGTGCAGAGAGTGTTAAAGCCACTCCCACACAAGCTTGGATGATATGCTGTTGGTGTCAAGAGCTTTAAGAGCTGCCTGACTGTCTGACAGTATACAGTATTGTTCATTTTCCGGTACCATTCTGTTGAGGCCTTGGTTGGCACAGGGGACTAGGATACCATAGATTTCGGCTAGAAACTATGGAGCGAGTTCCGACCCAAACTGCCGCTAAGGGCAGTTCTAGGGCGATGTGACTAAACACTCCATAATCCAGTTATACCCTTAATAAGCGAGCCATACGTGTAACTGGACAAAGCTCTTTCTTATTGTTGGGCTGTTATCTTGCGATTTCCACTCATCTACTGGAGTAGAAGTCAACAGAGAATGGCTTATTGAATACGAACTCACGTTCTCATTGTGTCGGCGGGACCATTGCGAGAATAGCGCTGGGGTTTACAGCTTCAGTGATGGCGCCATGGCTCGCGTTAGACGCGCCATTCCTCCACAAGCCAGCATACCATCAGACGATAAGCTGACTCTAACGCGCTCTCAGCTTTTATATGAACATCAAGTAGGTAGAAGTCCCTAAAATGCCACCTCGAGGGTCGCTGAGGGACTGCCTCCTGTATGACTCCGGTTACAAAGATTTGTGCCAAGCATTTGTAAGCTTTCAAGCTTGGCTTTGGCAGTTACCTGATTCACCTTTGTCCACCAGACTAATGAACCATAAGTGATTTGAAGCCTTACAAATGCTTTGTAACAGCCATAGTGCTATATGGGGTTTTTTACGCCCCAATGAGATTCCTGCCAAGCTTAGTCCTGGGACGTCATGACGGCGCCGGCACTATGCTTTGTGCAGGATATTATTAAGATGATCATTCCACGTAAGCTTATGGTCTAGAGTCCAAAGACCTAAATAGTGACTGTCTTTGACCACTCCTGCTGAGTGGATGCGAGTTTCAGCCTAGAAAGAGACTCTAGGTTCTTTTTTTCTAGTGAATGGTACAACTACTGGCTAAGAGGGATTTACTTTCAGTCCCTCTCCACTGACACCTGTTGTGTACATGGTGAAGGTTGGCTATTCCATGATATCAACAACAACATATGTGTATTTTCCCTGTAACATAAGGACTATGTCTTCGTCTGCATATCTTGGGACTTAGATTCCGTTGTTAGTTAAGGTCCTCATGTAGACCATCTACTACTAGATTCCACAGTAGATGGTGACAGGATTGCCTCCTTGAGGGAACATCCCCTTGTGGGTGCGATCACAAGGCGATACTTCATTGAGATCGGCCCTGATCCATCTGGAGCACAGCATGGCCCTAAGCCACCGGCACAGAGCTGGCTCGAGGCCACGTCGCTGTGCTCCACTTACCATTGCAGTGAATTTGGCATTGTCGAAAGCTCCTTCAATGTCTATGAAGGTGCACAATGCCAATTCCTTGGCGGACAGGCTATCCTCAATCCTACTGACTAATTGGTGCAGTGCTGATTCACAGGATTTGCCTTGCTGGTATGCATGTTGGTTGCGATGAAGGGGAGTGTCTGAGAGAACTCCCTTTCTCAGGTGCCTCTCCACCATCTTTCTAATGTTTTCAGTAGAAACGAAGATAAACTGATGGGACGAAAAGATTTAGGGACAGAGTAGTCCGCTCTCCCTTTTTTAGGGATGAAGACCACCCTTTGAGACGCCAGACTTGTGGTATGTACCCATAGGCTAGGCTCGCCCTGAATAGTTCACATAGAAGGGTAAGGAGATTCTCCGGCCCTTGTTGAAGCAGGGCCGAAAGATTCCATCCCCTCCTGCAGATTTGAAAGGGGCAAATTTAGAAATTGCCCATTTGGCTTTAGAGAGAGTGACAATCCTTCTGGCAATGGCCCAGCTACCACGACAAGCTCTTGCCGTGAGCCTGCCTCGTGATTACCAGACGTTCCAGTGTCGTCATTCTCAAAGATACAATCAGGGGAAATGAGTCTCAAGGAGAAGTTTGAGGCTATCACTAGACCCGGAAGTGTGTTGACCTCCCTGGGAAACCTTAAAGATCCCAAGTGACCGGTTGGACTTGAGGCTACAAGCGTTGCAGTCTAGCTGCCGCGCTTAACCATTTACCTTCTGTGTAAACTGCCTCCAGGGAAATTTGTTTTGCTTTTTTAATTGCTAGGCTGTATTCTGTTAGAGCTCTATGAAGGACTCCCAGATACGGCTCCTTTTGCATTGATTGTACAGCTTCCTGACATTAGCCCTTTTGCGAGCGAGGTCTGCAGTCCACCACTTACTATTGGTTCGACTCTTCCCCCCGTCGCAATGGGCAATTGTCATGGAAGCTATTGATTATAGCATTCTGCAGGTCAGAAGCTATCTGATCTATGTCTGTGAAGCATCGCACCCTTCCGCCTACCGATCCCAACTGTGACTGAAGGTCAACTTATATCCCAACCAGTCAGTCCTCCTGGGATTACGATAGAGGACCTCTGCAGCCCCACTTGCAAATTAAAGAGGATATACCTTGATCCATAATGAGGCCTCTTCGCTTACGTGCCACTTACAACCTTTCCAAGTTTCCTTGTGTGCAGATTTTTATGTCAATAATTTCTTGTCAAATTCGTGTTGCGAACTGGGGCGGTTACCTTTATTACATAAAAATAGGTCCCTACTTAGAAGAAATTGAAAAAAGTCCCTCACCTCAGGGTTTGTTTGGTGCCCCCCCATCCACAAATGATGGGCGTTGGGGTCACAACCTAGAAGAAGTTTTTGACGTCGGCTTGTGCTTCTTCCCCAGGAGCTCTAGGTCCTTGATGGGGATTCCCTGCATCATAGGCAAGAAAAACGGAGCCTACAATTGTGCTCTTCATAACCTCCATTTTTCCAGGGGAGTGTGCCCACAGTGAGATCCTGGGGCAGAATTTGTTGAGGGGTTTGAAAATCCAAGCCTTCCTCAACAGGATGCAGGTTCTACTTCCTTAGAGAGGGACAGTAAATTTAAATTACCTTTGGTTTCATTTAGGCCCGCCACCCCCTTTGGGAAGCCATGGTTTTTGAACAGTGCCAGATCAAACCCTCCTGGGGAAGAACTGGCAGAAGGCTGCCGAGGCAGCCCCACTGTGCTGGAGGTTGATTTTAGTTTTTACCCGAAGAAGAGATCAGATTGCAGATCCGAAAAGTATGTTACTGTTTTCTTTTTCACTGAACGATGGGGAAATGTCCGGAAAAATCCTGTTTCCCTTTACAACCTTCCCTCGCAAAAATAACCTTTTAAAATTAAGCATTTAATTTATTCTCATTGTGTGAATCATCCATTTATAAAAAGTATTTTTATTTAAATCTCACAGAGTAAAAATGTTTCTGGCAATAAAGAAAATCGAAAAAATGAACATGTTGGTGCATCTGTCATTTCAATTAAGTGTTAAAAAAATTTTTTGATCTTGTTATCAGGTTTTTCATGCTGTTATATTTCGGTTTAAAAAATAAAATAGTACTATAGTAAGACTCCTGGTTTTAAATGGAAGTATTTGAATTGTTTTCCAGCCAATAATAATAATTTTTCACAATTAACATTACTCTACATCTCACAATAAATGTTTTCCTTTTGTCCATTTAAAGAACACAACTATTTGTGTAGAAAATAGGTTGTCACAAGCTTACCAGGGAATCATTTACAGTAATTATTTTTCCCAAAGAAATTT
>NW_025790647.1:0-4911 GCF_021130785.1 Homalodisca vitripennis
CCTTGATCTTTGTTTAAAAAAATTACTTTAGTGATTAAAGCAATTTAGTTTAAAATGTGCCCAAAGTTACAGTTTGGGAAAGTTGTAGCAATTCATTAATATCAAAAATTTCCCCAAAATAGTCATCTTTTTAAGGGTTTAAGGAATAAAAAAGGTGGGCCCTATTATGATTTTTTTTTATTTTTTTGACCCAAACATTAAAAGTTATTAAAAAGTTGACACCCTGAAATTTTTAAAATTTAAATAGGTTGAATGTTTAGCCCATCTGAAATTCAAAAAAAATGTTTTTGTAAAACAAAAATTAACGGGACACCACAATGAAGAAAAAACAATATTTAGCATATATTATCAACAAACTAAAAATTTCTTTTACATTTAAAATAATTGAAAAAAAAATAAACATTGAAAAATGAAAATAGAATAAAAATATTCATTATTCTGCCATTATATACTTTATCCACTTTCATTGGTCAGTATAATAAAAAAGTTCAGAAAATTTACAAGCTTTTTTACTTACGTTTTCTTTAACAAATTTTTCTCGAAGTGGTTTGATTAAGGGAATTAACAGCTTTTACTTACGTTTTTTACCAATTTTTCTTGAAGTTGTTTGATAAGAAAGTCAAGTGTTTTAAATGATCCGAATCATAAAAGGGTTCAAAAGATGCTTGACATGTTTCAATAGAATTACTGACTACTGTCCTGTATTCGAGAGATTCAATTTTTCATGACTTGGTTCAAGTGTCCTTGTTGAGGGGATACTTGCAGAAACTTTACTTGGCCTTCTTTGGTGAATTTTGACACAGATTCAGATGAATTAATGTAATCAACATCATTTTTGTGAAGTTTATCTTTGTATTTTTCACTCTCAGCCAAAATTTGACACTGACCTCGAAAGTATCTCATCCAAGTTGTATTCCTGTTTTGTTCATCCCTATGTTTTAAATTTTAAATCATTGCTTTGCTTGTGTATACATTTAGATTTAGGTTTATTATCTGCGATCATTGGTCGTCGACGATAGTTTCACTGGTATAAAGTCAACCGTAATCTTCATTACAGGGATTTTCTACTAAGGTATACTTTTTGCTCTCCAAAGTTTGTGGGTGCATATCCTTGTCTTTGCCATTTAAAATGGGTGCACTAGTTGATTAATAAACAGGTCATATCATTTGATTTTGAGCGCACTGGTTTTAAACGTGCTGTTATTTTCTTTCTATTCTACTTCGTGGTCTCTCACAATTTGAATGAGAATTGCAAAAACCATGATCTGGCTCACCTCCAAAAACGTCATTAATATAAACATGAGGTTAATTTTACTCATAGTTTCCTATTGACACTGAACTGAACGTATGTGCGTACATTTATTTATTGTTGATGGAGTTTTTCGTTCTTATGATGAGTCAAGCACGGTCTTTAAAAACTTTATTTACGGATGCCGGTGTTCTTGTGTTCACAATCAACCGGCCTTTTCATGCTCTGGTTACCTAACCTTAAAACTGCAGACATTATAGTTTTTAGTTTCCAAATATTTTTTTAATGGCTTTTCAAAAGTATTAAGCTTTTTAACAAAATTATTTTAGATGATGACAGATGTGGTGAGCAACACTGTTAATAAAAAGAACGTCATAATTAATATACCCACAACAAACCCCCCAAACACCAAAACAAAATAAACAATGAAGTACCATAAAATAAACACAAAAACAAACCCAAAAAATGTCACTTTACCACCCCAAAGGGAGGCAGCAAGTAAAACCATGTATAGGAATGAGAAGATATCTTGTTCACAAACAGCTGATGGGAATAAAGGTAAATGATCTATTTATAATTGGTTTTGTTAAACCATACTAAATCATCAAATTAAAGTACTGATATCTAAAATATCGAGCGTCTTTAAGTTAAACCTCTTGACTTATGTTACGGTTATAACCACTCATGAGATTTTTGTTCTTTTCTTTTTGATCTGGTGTATTTTATACCATGAAGTTTTATACCACACATAGTATTTTGCTTAAATTTATCTGTCTACCAAATTACTCACATTTTCCAATATCATTTATATTCCACTTTTTTTTAAGGGAAAATAGATTTTTTCCGACCATTGAATTTGTACATATCATATTTTTAAAATGTAAAATCTTTTATTTTTGTTGTCTGTTCAGCACTTTTGAGATGTGTTTCCCTGAGATAGTAATGATCCGTTTGATGACATAGTAAATGTGGTAGGTAAAAGTTAGAGATTCAATTCTTCCGAGTATAGAGAAGTCTTTTTAATCACGTAAAGCCAGATACAGCATTACTTATTAGGTTGAATATCCACAATCGTAGGTTTTTATAGTTAATTTGATTATGAAACAAAAGTCAGTGCAAATACAATACATTTTCAAACCAAGTACGAGTAACAAACAGTCCAAACGGGTTTTAAATCTTTCTGGAGAGTTACTTAATTAAAAGGAAACTTAAATTTGATATTCTTGCTGAGATTCTTGTAGATATGTAAAGTTAAACTCATTTACCGAAGTATTGTTTGTACAATTTGCGGAAACAAACTTTTCATGTTTATTCCGGGAAATTAAAAAAAATAATAATTTTTATTTTACTTTTGGATTTAGTTTTATTTTCCTATTCAACCTTCTGCTGTTTTAATTAGCAGAATTGTTAAATCATTTATTGAAGAAAAATACCAATTTACTACTCATCGATTAGTTGTGTTTTGACTGTCTTTATATGGACAATCATACAAATTTAGTTTCTAAACCGTTGTCCAATTTGTTACAGATTATATCCTTAAATTTTATAATAAGAACTCGGACCACAAAATTTTTGCACACTCTGTTTCTAAAATTGTGTAAAAATATTTGAAATTCATTTCCATGTGTTTTTTTGTTCTCTTAGTAACAAGAAGCTTTGAAAAATTGCACCTAGTCTGGAAAGACCTTTGTTACTGTTTCCGGGATGTTCAGTGACAAAGGATTTTCTGGATAGGTAGGGTAGAGGTGTGAGCCGTCTCTAGTCGAGATCCATGATGTAAGAATTTAGGGCACTAATCTCAAGTAAAGTTCCCCTTGGATGAAGAGGAAGCCAAGGCTCTGAACCAGCTTCTCCAGTCAAAGCAAGCAGGGGTGGCACACCCCTTATGTCTAGGCTAGCAAGAAACCTTTGAAACTTGGGGAACGAACCCCATCTCAAGCAGGAGACCTATCGAATTACCTCTTTGTTTATAAAAAATCTCAACATTTGCGAATTAGTAGTGTGCCGCTCCTGAATTCCATAAGGTTGTCCTGATTTAAGTGAACACCGTCGTTTCTTGCTTTGCCCAGTGTGTTTGTGTCGTGATTGTATTTTGTTTCTTTTTGGATACTTAAAAACCTCTCCAAATAGACGTTTACATCTGATTCATTCTATATTACGATTACTATTTTGTACCTTATTTAATCGATATATCACGAGATCCGACAATCGTACATAATTCGGTGATATTGTTTAAGTACGATTTGATGAAATCGAAATAAGATGTTATTTGTTTTCTTTAGTTTTATGATTTTGTTCTTTAGGTTATCAATGTTATCATTTTTTATAAATACTTCATTGAACGGTTTTTGTTATCTTGTTTAGTCGTTCGTGTAAAGAACCAAAGAACGGTGTGAAAATGAAAATCAATTGTTAAATTGTTTGGTAAAGAATTTTTCTTTAGTATAAGCCTTATATATATTTTTCATATCCAAGTTGCCCCTATCAGCATCAGAAGGAGGAACGTTTATTTTAAACTAAGGTTAGAATCTAATGAAAAATATTTCTTTTGTTTACTTACAGGACAATTCATGACTGTTTACATTGTTATCAATAATAAAGGAATAAATGGTGGACTTACCACCCAGGTTACTAGGAATTTCATTTATTTCGTAGAGGTGAGCGTGAACAATATTCACTTTAATTCCTGTAATATTAAACTTCCAAATTTGACACCTTTCAGACTGAAGTTAGTTGGCCTTATGGTTTCATGTCTCTCTGAAAAGTAGGTCTGGTCAAAAACTAAAGCTTCCTACAGAATAACGTGTGTTTTAAAATACCTTTGGAAGCCTTAGATGCCTTTGGTTGTCAGTCTAACCTTTGTGATCTGCTTGAACATCATTTTTATAATCTGCCCTATTACTCATCGGCATATGAGAAACCACTACACCTTTATTTCAGCCTTCATATGCAAGTTCGTTCTTCAGATATGTGATCCACTTGATCAGTGAGTGATTATGTGTTTGTTGTTTGGCTTGTACAAAATAGCCTATAGATTGACATTCTTAAAAGACTTAAAACGCTCGTGTTGGAGTAATAATTATAGTTCTAAAACTAATAAAAGTTATTTTTCAGTTGAATAGCTTCAGTGGCATCATTGGCAGTAAACCTCCACTGCGCGAGTCCCATGCTCCATGGACTGACAAAACTACAACTTATGAGACCCGAGGATCAAAGTATGATTCCAATGTATAGAGTCCTCTTGATAAAAATGGCAGTATTTTAAATTCATCTCAGGACCCACTGGTAATATTTGGTTATAATATAATTTAGGTTCTAAAATGTAGTATGAAACCTATATTGTTAGACCAGTTGTACTTGAAAATGTAGAAACTAACCTAAGAAATAAGATACCATCACTATTGACATTTCATCCCGTATCCATAAAAATAGTGGAGAAATACATATTTATGTTTATTTTTGGAACAAAATTAAGTGTGTAAGCTCTTTAACCACATAACGATTTGTTACCAAAATTGTAGCCAATTGATAGATCTGACTTAAACAGGAGGGCTGTCACGGGTTAACTATGACTTGTTTTTTATATATACAGATACAATATCTTGGATGCAGTAATCAAGAAAAAATTTCATTCAAAGTCCATACAATCATATGTCAAAAAA
>NW_025790648.1:0-5239 GCF_021130785.1 Homalodisca vitripennis
TTTCACTATCCGTGTTACTTTCATGTGTTATGTAAACGAAGCCAATGATATATTTGTATTGTTGTATATTTTCATGGTACAATAAACTAGAAATTCAATCATAAAATACTCCAGGATAGGTTACTTGCAACAAACACTTGGTAGATGTCTGCACTGTGTAACTAACTACAGCAAAATCATCAAGGTGCAAACACTCATAACAGAGCACCGAGGAAGTGCTACATCTAGTAGAAAATGCCAGAACTACATGCACGATACGTGGTTGTCATAGAAATGCTTAATGTGCAACTGTGGTAGGTTGCCTTCGTTTGCCCAGTGGGAGGCGAAAGATCTTCTCTTGGATTCGTGGCAGGGAAGGTTGTATAAACTTTTCAAAATAATATAACGGTGTCGAACTAATATATGATTTAATTAAATTAGCACACTCTTTGGATATAGACTAGTAAAAGAATTAGTTTGGATTAATACATAATTAAGAATTTAGTATTTGGCTTCTGAAAAGTTTAAATAGGGAGAGAGAGAGAGAGAGAGTAAGAGGGAGACGGGCCTAATTTAACGTCTGTCGGCGTTCCGCACAAGTTAGCCGTCTCCCCGAGCATGCCCTCAACATCGCCCGATCCTCCCGCTGCAAAGGCTCCAGACCTAATCACGAGAGACGTTTCGTCTTAGGATGGTACCCTCTGAGAGGTGCTGCCGGCCTAGGCGATTCATTTAGTAATTAATACAAGTACATGGTGCTGTTTAGACTGCTCAAGGCCTGTGTACAACACACACTATTGCTGATTTCAGCGCATTCTGTAAAAAGTGGCTGCGACAACACCGGTGTTGTCTCAATCTCCACGGGGCTTCAATTTAATACATATACAGGCTGTGGCAGAAACTCCTGATCCCTTTCTTCTGAAGTGGCCTTTACACCTATATTTTCCTATATTAATTCCAGGATGGCACTTGATATGTACGGCAGCATTGTTACATATTGTGGGAGGTCTTACCAGTATTAAAGGTGGTTAAAATAATCACTAAGAGTAACAATCAGAACATTTTCGTAGTGTTAGGTTAAACTAATTTATTTGTTGAAATTTTGGGGCGTTAACACCGAGGTATCACACAACATTAAGGCAGACAACAGAATAAAAAAGGAAACTATATAACAATGCTTCAGTATTGCATGAGAAGTACACTTTTTCGCAATTCGCAATGAATGTAATAATGTGAAAAACCTTTAAGGGGTCAAAAATATGATTGCACTTGCGTAATTTTGTAAAGTTTATTGATTTGTCATCTTCTTTCAAGCGGTAGATGGCAAGTGTTGCAATCGTGACTATTTTCAACAAAATGAATAATGAAATGTTTAGCATACTTCATTCTATAAAAATTGGGGGGGGCCCTTTACATGGGTTTCGAACTTTTTTTAAGAAGTATTGTTCAGGCCAACTTCCATTGAAAAATTTCACAAAAATCATGTTTTAAAAAAAGGCTCTTAGTGTTAGTTGGTCTAAGTAATAACAAATTACCATCAGAGAGGGAAAGAGACTCGTGTATTTCTTAACTGCAGAAAATTCCCATTTTTTTATCAAGATTGGAAACGCAGGTTTTGAAGAAATAGAAATTTAAAATTATAACAGGTCTGGTTACTTCTCACTTGAGTGACTGTTACAGAGGCTTACGTCATAAACATTGCCTTCTATTTAAGGGTATAGATGTAAGATTGATATTTAATCTTGGATTATTACAGGATAGGAGTTTTGAAAAGTTAAAAACGTTAAAAATGGAAAGTTAACCACAAACTAACACAATAGTGCATCAATAACGGGAGTTTTAAAAACTCGGCTTGTTTATTTCTGCGTTTAGACCATATATACGGGTTTGTTGGTGCTTCACTACTTAAACTGTAACTTTTAAATTTCTTAGGTCGAGAACATTACTTTTTATCACGATTAAGACTAAATGTTTGTACAAGATACATGTGTCAGTATTTTGAGTATGTAATTGAGTAATCGATGCAAAGGAATAATTTAGTTATTAAATTTGCTGTCTTAACCGTGCATGGTTATTAACCATTGGTATTACTACAAACTCGCTGGTTTACTGCCAAGAAAAGAGTTATTAATAGTTCATGATCTGGGTGTGTAGTTTTGTAATCGACTACTTAAAACTTATGAGTTTTAAATACTAAAGTATAAGTGAGAAAAAATATAACTAGCTAAATTCTTATTAATTACTAATTATTGTAGCCAACGTACTAGTCTAGATATGTGATTAACTCTTCAAACTCAAGATATCTAAATGTTTTATCTAGGAATAAGTTTTGTATGTATGCTGCATCATATGTTGTACTTCAGGTCTTAGGTTGTTTTGTCTTATTAACACTTTTGTGTTTAAAATGGAAAAATTTAACGCAAATCAGCATTTCTGTAAGCTTACTCTGTATTATGAAAATTACTTTAACAATGTTTACAAAGATATCTTATGGGTTATTAGATATTCTGAAGACGTTCCATAGTGTTGAGTTTGTGCACACATTTCAAATGGTATTTCGTACCCAGAGATGGGACTTGAATGAAAATTACTTATATTACATTCTTGAAAAAAAATATACGTACATTGTTCATTGATAGGATACATAAATTCAAGATTCAGTATAGCAGATACATGTGAATGTTCTGCTGTTGCTTAGTTATATAATAGGAGTATTAACCATTCCCTGATTCTTTTGCAACAGTATACCAAGCTGAGACAAATGTTTAAAACAACTTTTTATAGAACACTTTGAATGATTAAAACAAAATAGGTGTGCAAACTATCAATTGCATCATTGATTAGGAATTAAAATGTTTTAAAACACAAGTTTTGTTACTGCCCTTTAAGATATCTTTTCTTTCGATAGGGACAAATGTAGAAACATTTTTGTAACATTTTATAAAGGGAGGAATAAGCACCTTATAAATAAGACCAAAGATAAATGTTGAAGGCTAGAATATTATTTTTCACTGTAATGTTTTTATATTTGTTCTGTTCTTCGGAAAACTATTTTAAAATCTGTCTTTACGACCATAATTTTCTACCTCAAAAATTATATCTTTAAAACAAATTTCATATTTGTTGTTCCTGAGAATGAGACAGTTTAAAATGATGAGCCACAGAAATCCCTTCCCATTTGAAATATGATATTCAAATGCCAAGACGGCAAATTGATTCCATAACTTCTAAAAGTTGTGTCTATACCTAAAGACACCACATACAAGATGCAATTATGATTGCTACATGCAGCTGTTCGATTTTTTATCAGGGGTTTGTTGTGAATATTTCTGCCTTACACCCTTTTTAGTAAGTATCCCGGGTAATTTTAAGTACATTTTGTTTTGAATTAATAATATTACAAAAAACACTAACATTACGACTAAAATGAAAGAACTAAATATGTTTAAAATTATTGTAATTTAGCAGAGTTCTCACATACACAAGAGCACCCATCCCTATCTTACTTGCGTTTTTTGTTCAACCCCACATGTGTAATGTTTTATCATTCGTGTCTGCTAGTAAGAACTTAAAAAATCTTTGACAAGTTAAAAAAATAAATTAAAGGCGATAACCATTTGGTGTCCATTAACCAGTAATTTTGAAAATATGTCTAACAATGTTTTTACAAAAGGATCATTCAGATGATTTAGAATCTTGTTGAATCAAGTTATATATTTTTTTCCCACATGGATATTTTTTATTGAGAATTTGACTGCAGGACAGTTCAAGAAATAAGCTAATAGGCATACAAATTTTGCAAGGTTGAAACCTTATAGTTAACCTTGTTACGCAACACGTGTTTTGCGATGTACTTTTAAACCTTGTAAATATAATGTCATTATTATTATTAATCTCTGATTAAATTTCTAAAAATTTCTATGAAATTGGCAAACAGTTCATAATGAAGTTTGGTTCAAGTTGAATAAATGAAAGAATGCCGTGCCCCCTATATCAGCGGTGTTGATGAAGAGATGAGTTCGATTGGTCATAAATGACATCTGGAAGGAAGTAATCAATGCAAAACTTGATCACTTTTAAATCAGTACACAGAGATCGCTTAGCATCTTAAAACTATAAAAGCGATTAATTTAAATTTATATCCTATAATAAAGAAGTACAAATAAAAGAAAGTATATCCTGGTCATGAGGATTGTAGCTAACATTTAAGTTTATGGAGAGTGTCTTCCCCGGACTTTTCATAAGCACATAGTTTATGGAATCTGAAACACGTTAATTATTATTATAGGCTGTTGACATAGTTATGTTTATGAATTTCAGTGAGGGACTTGATGAAATGTAGAGTTACATTGATTTTAAAACGATCGAACTGTGGGATTCGACATAACAGTTGAGTAAGTTTCATCATTCAGCTCAAATGTACAATGAACACATCTTCAGTTACAACGATTTCGAGTCACATTGTCCACCCAGTAGCGTAGCCAGAAATTTCTTTCGGGGGGGGGGTCCGAAACCGGAGGATCAGGGGGACGTTTTGTGTGTTATTTGCCAGATGAATTCACTGGTAAAAGGTAAATACCAAAAATATGGAGCATTAATAACTACGCCTTATAGAAAGTGGCAAGATGTAAAAAGCAAATTAAACTCTCACAGCAACTCTAGTACCTACAAAATTTCTTGTATAGCTACAGAAACTTTACGAAGTTCGATTCTGGCCGATTAGAAGGCACCAAAGTTGATGTTGGATTTACTGGATAAGGAAAGAAAAAGAACAAAACAGAGCTTCATTCAAGCCTATAATTGACTCAACTATAAACTGTTGGAGAAAAATGAAATACCCCTTGCGGGGACATTTGGACCATTGACGGCTGAAAACCCTTTAGAAAAGAAGGGCGATTTTTCGAGCGTTGCTTCGGGTACAGATCAAACTAACGGTCGGAAAATGCACCGGAAAAACCTCTACAGATTAGAAGATACGGCCACTTTGGAATTACACTGATTGGGGTATTTATGGAATGATTTTTTAATGACGATTTTGTGTAACATTACACTGTAGACGAGTATGATAATTATCGGAAAAAATCACTTTCGGTCGGAAATAAAATACACCTGAAAAACTCTAATGATTAGAACTTCAACTACTTCGGACTTCGGTTATTGAGGTAAACGTGGTATTTTTTATTGAGTTAGGACGACGATGTTTTGTTATCATTCAACTGTACTCGACTACCTATATAATTATCGAGAACAAAATCACTTC
>NW_025790649.1:0-4889 GCF_021130785.1 Homalodisca vitripennis
AAAAGACCCCAATAAATCATAAATACCATAAAAAAGTTTTTTTTACTCAGATAAATAGTTTTGTATTCTTTCCATTTCAAAGTTGATTCACAATTATTGTAACTAAAAAAAAGTTGTTTGATACGCACCGCGGACACAACTCGCCTTGACCTCGGGGGTAAAGCCACATTTTTAAACAAGAGATTAAATTTCATAGCGAGAAAACCCCTACAAAGTCATTGGAAAAAAGAATTTTACCAAGGAACAGATAACAAATATCTTGATTGGGATTGGCCGGGAGCTCGGAAAATTTTCATATTGGAAGATAGCCATACATACAACATTTATAAGGGGAATAAATCCAGATGTACCGTAAAATCACTTAAAATTAAATATCATTATGATTTTATTGATTTTATTGAGAAAGATACTTAAGGTAGAGTTCTATACTATAAAGAAAGGGGTGTTTTTAATTAAATGTTTATCTATTGAATGGGTTTTTTTTTTAACCCAAAAAACTGGGGCATTTTCACCTGTAGTGTCGGGCTGTTTTGGAGCTTCGCGCAAGGTTTTTTAAAAAAATTTTTAAAAAAATAAAATAAAAGCAATATAAATAAGAGATATTTTTTTTTGTTTTCAAAATTTAAAAAACGTAAATTGCATTATTGTAAAATTAACCATCAAAAATTTTCTAATAAACACTTTTTATAATCAAATAAAAATTTACAAAAAATATTTTTTAAAATTTGGGGGGACCAACCTAGCAAATGAATTTATAATGAAAATATTTATAAGTGAGATAGCCATTCTGTGTCAAATTTTTTCTAGTTTCAGAAAAAACATAAACTTAACACATTTATGAAAGCATCATAAACTATAGAACAAAAAGCACGATGCGATAAACTGAAATGGGGTGTACACGTAAGACTTTGGGTAAAAACAATTTTGCTAATCCCCTTACTATGAATACTGTTGTTTTGCATATTTTTTTACTTAGAATAAAATAGAATATACAGTAGTAATAAAAAATTACCTAAATTATTTTTTGAAAAGTAAAAAAAGTTAAATTTGCCATTGTTCAAAACTTTTGCGAAAAATTTTTCAGTTCAGCTAAATATAAAGTAGTTTCTAAAGCTTGTACTATTTCAAAATTTATAAATTTATGGTTTATAAAAGTAATAGGAAATATTATTTAGTTAGAAAACTATAAATATAACTGAAGATATTGAAAAAAATATAGAATAACCCAAACAGTTATTATTTATAACCAAAGTAATTTACTGGAAATATAATTATTTTATTGTGAAAACTATCTATTTTACCAAAAATAAATAGTTACTTCAGAGCTAAAAGAGTGCTATAAATAACGTTTAGTAAGTGAAAACAATAACAAACTATGTGAAATGAATTTTAGCCAATGTCATTTTGCCAATAGCCTACACAAAGCCTGGTAATTTCTCAAACACTACTTCTGTAAATAGAAATTGTACTTTATTCTAAAAATATATATTGGTTTAACACTACTACGACATCAAACAACACACTACACATTAAATTACGACCACTAAAAACACGCGTAAAACTATTAAAACTTACAAATATCCACAGCTCGGCACGAAAGTGATACAGAACGGCAGCGGCAATATGGCGGTCACAACAAAACGGCGTCGCGTTTTCTTTTACGTTCAAATAACAAGCTGTTGCTTACTTCATAACCATAATACAAAGAGGAATATAACTCATCTGTTCCTTAAGCCATTTTTCTTCCCTATTCCAAATTGGTGCATGAATTATATCGATTCGTTTCCGGAGTTGTATATATATATAAAAAGTAATTATACGAGGGAATGTTTGATCGGACAAAATCTTTGACGGTTAAAACCCACAAAAGCGGCATTAACCGACATAATTATGTCGATAAAACAGTTCTAAGGGTTAAAAGGGCGTAAGTCAAGAAATGAAAAACCTTTTGGAAAACTAAAATAAACTGTGTAGGTTAAAAGATTATGTAACAAAAGTTGGGTTTTTATTTTATTATCCTATAAAGTATAAGAGTAGAGGTATTTTTTACAAGTTTTCATTAGTGATCGGTAAAAAACAAACGTTAATATTTAACTTTATAATTTGCAAAAATATCGCCCTATTAAAAAAAATCAAATCTTTGATAGAATGATTACAAGTTATTTCATGAATAATAGGCATTTTTTATTTACATTAGCAAAGTACAAAATGTACATGAAATTACAATGTGTGTCCTTTATTTAAAAAATAGTAACTAACAAGTTTAAATAAATGTAGAAAAAACCATCAAAAAGTTTAATCAAGTTCTGTTTGGTTCTAATTCAAAATCACTATCTACCACATTATGTTCACAGTCAATAGTTGGCCAGTTGTAAATTTCTTCATAAAATCAGTGAGTGTTCCTGTGGTATGTAACTTCTTAGCTTCTTTATGTACTCTATCTTAGGTTTTTTTTATCGGTACTCGGTTTTCTGGATATGCCAAATTGGCTGCGGGGACAAACTTGCTTCTTTTTGTCTTTGACATTAAGAATGTAATGCGATACAATTCCTTTAATATTTGGATAAGCTTTGAACATCCTTTTGCTGTCCACTGTTGTACTCAAACATTGAACAGAGAGCTAATCTGAATATGACACCCCCTTGTCTTCTTTTTTTGTTTGTATTGCCTTTTGTTTCTTGCGAATCACATGACTTTTTGTAAATTTTCCCCTGACACTTCTTAAAGTCAAACACAACATCCAGATGAACACTTCATGGACTGTAAATTTTGTCAAAGCGTGAGGAACACTGCAAAATGATTTGTGTTATCTCATGTACAGTAAAGATATCGGTCATTTTTCTTTCAGGGCCTTGGAAATGATCCCATAAAGCCCCTATAAAAGGAAGAAAAACTGTGACCACGTAAGGGAAAGTATTGAGTCACTTTCCTAAATCTCCCCGAGTCTGTTAGATACAGACACCAATCTTGGTCAGGGCCTGATTTTTGTTCTGTCCAGAAAACAATTATCACTAAACAGTCGAAGTTCAGTATACTGAATCAGACACCGACTTTAAGTTACTCATTGAGGATAGAAAACATACTTTCATTAGGGGTTCTTTTTTTTGCCACTCCCCTTCATGGTACAAAAATATTGTTGTCTTGTTGTCTTTTAGGTTGTGTATCCCAAAAACATTAAACTGATATCTGCCTCATGTAATAGAGCTCTTGAACCGGTAATTTTGGAAATTGAAATTGTCTTCAATGTAGTCAAAGGCTAGTGATAACACGTGTTTTTCATTTGTACCCTCTATCTGGATTGCTCTTGTTTGTAAAGCTGAGTAAAATTTTTTACTTTTGGCTTTATGGACAAGCAGTTCAGCAACTGCTGCTCTTTTAGCCACATCATTCAAGTTTGGAGATTTTATTTTTAATATTGAGCTCATCACAAGTGCTACTTAACATCCACTTGTGGGCGACCAAATGGATAGTTAAAATTATCATGGTAATATTGCCAAAAGAAACTTAGGCTAACCTTAGGTATAACTTGCGGGATGTGTTTTTCTTGATACATTTGCCACATTTTTTTTTAAAGTTCAGGTCTCAGACAAGTAGTATTTTTTTTTTGCCACAATAAGTTTTTCTTTGAGTGGAAAAGATTGTATGTGCTCATGCACTAAAGATAGATTTCGACAGGTAAAGCAGGGTGACACCTTTACCTCTTTTTGTCCTCAGGAGTTTTGCCTAGAATTTTAGTTTTCTAATCCTCCTAACCGTTTTTCACTAATGGAAACACGGATAAAAAAGCTTTGAAACATACCTCTTTCCGTGTAACTCCTACCAAAGATGATAAAAAATAAGCATTTTTTTTTTCCTCTGTTCACGCGTCTTTGTTGCACACTACAGCGCATTAAACCTTGGATATACAAATCTTGCTCATTTTTGGGAAAGGGAAGTCATAAAATCTTTGGAATACATCAAGACAGCTTTCCCCACCGAGGTTTTTTAAACATTTGTTGGCACATCTGTAACAACATACAAGAACTGTAGGCTACAAACTTAAACCCTGACAAAGAAAACCGTATCCTATTCATAAACATAACCTAACAATCTAGGTAAAACTCACATATAGGTAAGAAAGCATTTGTGAGGTATGCCATATTTATTTTAAATTTGTTTTAAAGTTTGATTTGTGATAATTAAACAACTTAAACATTTATTTTTGCTTACCTGCAATCAAATTGTGGTTTTTTGGCTGGCACTTCTTTCCCCTTATGGCTGCATAAGTTGCCCTTTACTCGAGCCCCTTTTAAAATATTTTATTTTTTAATTAGATGGTCTCGAGTTTCCTCTTTCGAGGCTTCCAATCACAAAATCATTCAACACTGCTTGTAATGAAAATAAAAAAACTCAAGAAAATAAGGTTAGAAAAAACAAACAAAACGCTTCATTAAGAATGAAGAGTAATGATGAAACAGCTGGCGTGTTTCAATTTTTTTTGAAAGGGGGTAAGTCAAGCATACACACGCAGCTTTAAAGGTTTGCGCTGACTTACGCCTGTTTAAAAAAAACTAATACTGACTTACGCCCTTTTAAACGAATCAGAATTTCAAGTATTTTTTTCTACCATAAAAATAAAGTACAAACGCCCTTTTAATGAAAACAATGTATCTATAGTATAAGTTCGAAAAAGATTAAAAGTGGAAAACGGGAAAAATGATGACTTACGCCTTTTAAAAAAAAAAAAAAACCCATTCAATGTGTTGAACAACGTGGATTTAGTTTTATCATTTATTTTCTACATAATTTACTATAAATAATCTTTATAAATAAACTTTTTTTTTTTCCCAACTTATTTCCATTTGACAGATTCATAAAGTTTCATCTTTAAAATTTTTGAACATTTACAA
>NW_025790650.1:0-4945 GCF_021130785.1 Homalodisca vitripennis
CTTCTCGTTTAGCATATTAATGTTATTCTATGGAAATTTAATCTATAAACTTGGAATAATTAGTTTAAACATCTCAACATTTCCCCATACACGCGGAAGATACGAATTTTAATAAACAACAACATTAATTGTTTACGTCACCTTAAATATTTGTTCTATATTTTGACGGTTAAAAACCCTAACAATGGTAATTAATGTTTAACGTAATGATTTGGTACGTATCAGTACCAATTCAATACATTATTTTCATCCCATATGTTGATAAGTTATCGAAAACTACATATTATTAAACTAACCTTCATGTTACAAACTATGATTAATTAACCCTTGTTGAATAATTTGTTTATTGTGTGTTTTTCTCGTTGTCAATGATTACCCATAACACAATGTAGCCAGAATAACCTCCCTAAGAGAAAAAATTTGGGACTAAAAATGGATTGATGTTTAAGATTTTCTATACCTATGTAAAGTACGGTAGAATTTCACATTAAATTTCAGCTCTTTAGGTTTTACAGTTATCGAGCGTAAAACAGAAATCCGATTTAGATCATTAGCAACAGGAGGGAGAAAAGATAATTACGAAACGGGAAAAAACTTAACCAAATCTTAAGGAAGTGATAAATTATTAAAATGTACTGGGAAATCTCTCTGATGCCCTCTCCGTTTCACACGCTTTATTTGATAGCTGTATCGGTGAAAATAGATGGTGAGAAATCTTTCATATTTAATCTATCCATTTATTATTTTCCAAAATTGTGCTCTAAATCTTTTTTTTAATTCTATATAACTATCATCCACCTTCACAAAGAAGGAGTACCAAAAGTTTGATTTCTTATATAAAAGGTATTGTTCGACTTCGGGAAGTAATTTAATGTATTATTTCAATACGCTTATCTGTTAATTTCTTTTTGACTTGTTTGGTCTCTTACTACTAATTACTTATTATTAGGCTACTCTACTTACTATTTGGTGACTTTAACCCTTAACCTCCCTCTTCTACGTATATTCCCTAAGGCAACACAACTGCTAGGCTATAACGTCACACGGTTGCCCGTTTCTTACACGAATTTCGTATTTTCGAGGGTGATGATGTCTCATAATTACCGCTTGATTTAAAGGAAATGAAGCCTTGCTCTTGACCCCCCTTAGTTTCCAAAACAGCGGGAGATCGTGAGTCTAATGATGACGTCAGACAGGAGGTAATATTTTACTTGGTTTAACCCACTAGAATATCCCTTACACTTTAATTAAAACTCCACAACATCATTAGGTCATTCTTGAATTGGATTTAGTTCCTTTGGAATTTTTGGCACCAATGTGACTGTACACATCCTCCATAATTCTATTACAAATATTCGTGTTTTACCTTACCCACTCTTAATTTTGTATATCTTAAAGATATTACAGTATGGTGATTTATTAATGGAGGTATCCTTTTGAAATTTTCGTTATGGCGTATCAGATATTTATATCTATTAATCGTACTCGTTACATATTTTGAGAGCAAACATTCCACAAGATTATACAGGGTGATTCAAAACTAAACGGCAATCTCTCGAGAGCTTATTCTATAGCTAAAAACAAGTAAAAAAGTTCATATAACCATATGCCCGGAAACGCTTCGTTAGCGAGTTACGCCTAGCGAAAGATTTCGCCCGGATTTCAAAACCCTTGGTGAAGTCAGGCCGTATAAAAAATGGTAAAGGTAGTTACAAAGATACAAATACGATTGTTTTTTATGTTTTTATATCTGACAAATTTATTAAAATTCGTCCCAGAGCTGTAAATGCAATACTTTCAGAGATATCTTACGTAAAACACAAGAATTGGTGCAAAGAAATAACACATTTTTGTGTTTAACGTAAGATTACTTCCATAAATGTTAAATAAAGGTCATTTTTTTCTTAAACAGATTTGTAGAACATTTAATTCTGAAAAGATTCATGTGAATTACTTAGGAAAAAAAATTAATAATAGGTATTGAAATTTAGCTTTATTTAAAAATAAAACAGACGCACAAAAATGCATATTCTTATCTGCATAAAATATTAACTAATGTTTAGGTTGTAACAGCTGATCATTTATTCAACACTTTTTATCGTCATATTTTCTTTGCAAAGGTTGGCAATATCAGCTGATCAACAATTAAGTTCATTAAGTAATATTTGAATAACCTTTATGGAGGTTTTTGTATTGTGGCGTGTGAAGATTGTATTTTGTGAGATCCTGTGATTATTTGGAAATATTTTATACAAGTGTATAAAATATTTTATTAAATATTTTTATAAAAGTGTATGTAATTATCTTAGTAAATAATGGCAGATAATGTAAATGGTATGTATTCGTTTGAAGAGTATACGGACATGATACTGATTTACGGCAAAGTTAACAAGAATGGTTTAGCTGCAGTTCAGGAATATCGTGATACTTTTCCACATCGAAGAACACCTGATCGCGAAACATTTGAAGCTGTGGAGAGACGACTTAGAGAAACTGGTAGCTTTAAACCGAAGCGAATAGATACTGGTCGTCAACGTAGCGCAAGGAACTATAATAATGAACAAGCAATAATAAATGCTGTAGAATTATCACCAACCACAAGCACCAGACGATTATCACGTCAGTTAAATACAGTATTGCCAGTCAAGCGTATGGCGGACACTTCATGAAGCACAGTTGTACCCATTCCATATAACACGTAAGACTTATTACCGCAAGATCTTAATAAACGGAAGATGTTCTGCCCCTGGTTAAGAAGAAATTGTTTACGACATCAGTATTTTCTTCGGCGTATTCTCGTTACTGATGAATCCTGTTTTACTAGAAATGGAATTGTAAATTTTCGTAATACCCATACTTGGGCGTACGACAACCCACATGAAACTGCGACGAGGCATTTTCAACATACATTTTCAGTCAATGTATGGCTTGGTGTTCTGGGTGATAATTTGATTGGTCCGTTTTCCTCCCTAATCGACTTAATGGAGTAGCGTACTTAAATTTTTTAAGAACAAACCTGCCTACCCTCTTGGAAGATATTCCTGTTCAAAACAGAATAAATGCATGGTTTATGCACGACGGAGCACCTCCACATTTTTCTAATGATGTGAAAAACTATTTAAATGATACATACGGTAGACAATGGATTGGTCGAAATGGACCAGTAAAATGGCCACCACGTTCTCCTGACCTCACGCCAGCAGACTTTTTCTTATGGGGTTGGATGAAGTCAATTGTTTATTCAAAACGGATTAACACCATTTTTACGTAATCGCATTACAGAGGCGGCAGAAACTATCAAGAATGCTCCAAACGTTAAGAAACGCGCTAGAAAAGAGTTGATTCGTCGTGCGAAAACGTGCATTGCTAAAGACGGAGGACACTTTGAGCAACTATTATAGGTGATTATTACAGTTTTATAAAGGTAAATACATTTTATGTTAATGTTCAGTCTAGAATAAATGATCAGCTGTTACTCACAACCTAAACATTAGTTAATATTTTATGCAGATAAGAATATGCATTTTGTGCGTCTGTTTTATTTTTAAATAAAGCTAAATTTCAATACCTATTATTAATTTTTTTCCTAAGTAATTCACATGAATCTTTTCAGAATTAAATGTTCTACAAATCTGTTCAAGAAAAAAATGACCTTTATTTTACATTTATGGAAGTAATCTTACGTTAAACACAAAAATGTGTTATTTCTTTGCACCAATTCTTGTGTTTTACGTAAGATATCTCTAAAAAGTATTGCATTTACAGCTCTGGGACGAATTTTAAATAAATTTGTCAGATATAAAAAACATAAAAAACAATCGTATTTGTATCTTTGTAACTACCTTTACCATTTTTATACGGCCTGACTTCACCAAGGGTTCTGAAATCCGGGCGAAATCTTTCGCTAGGCGTAACTCGCTAACAAAGCGTTTCCGGGCATATGGTTATATAAACTTTTTTACTTGTTTTTAGCTATAGAATAAGCTCCCGAGAGATTGCCGTTTAGTTTTGAATCACCCTGTATATATGTAACCGCTTAATATTTATTTAATTTATAAATATGAGGGTGTATTATGTAGTGTGAGTGAAGCAATTTGGGATATATTGGTTTATAGTGTATTCGATAAAAGGATTGGGAAAACTGCGAAGACTTCGAACTTCATAATACACAATCTGTGGTGTCTTAATAATAGTAAATTGTCATACATATTTGTGTACTTCATTAAAATTCAAAACTTAAGTACAGCGCTCCTTGATGAGTTGCTAGTGTTAGTGAAGAAGATGTTTCGTACATAATATGAGCTTGTCATTGAAAAGCGACTATAATTCTCTTTGAAACCCTTCTAGTCGACACATTAGGCCTATATTAAACTTGATATTTCAGTAAGAAAATTATTCACAACCTATTATTTACATTGTATTTTAAATCTTATACAATTACAATGCATCTGAAAATAAGAACGAGGTAGAGCAAGTTCCATAAATCGAAATTACAACCCTGCCCTTGATTTTAATATTTATTTTAATTATTAATAAAGGAACCATATTTAGTCAAATAAAAAAATATAAGTCAAACAAATTTAAGTGACGATGCCAATCTGTGTAAATGGAGATAACAATTAGTAGTTCGTAACTTCAAGGGCAATTTTCAGAGCCGATAAACGATATGTAGACAAAATTAGAGCTAATTTAATTTACTAATTAAAATTCAAAATATATTTAATTCTGGGTGTTATTTGGATTTTTGGCTTCGGTGACTCTGTGAATATAATGAGATTCCTATAACAAAGGTCAAAAATTAAGTTTTGTTTTTGTACTCGAGGGCCACTTAGATTACAGGCAAAAACCAAAGATACTAATAAAATAAAAAGATAGAAGATATGGACGATTTAAAGAATTCGCACATGAATACAAAGGTACGTTAATGCAGGGAAGTCAGATCGGA
>NW_025790651.1:0-5264 GCF_021130785.1 Homalodisca vitripennis
CACATTATTTAGGCTCGCTAAAGTGACAACAATGTGGCTGACCGTAGCTAGCCATTTTTAAATAAAAAAACTTTATCTGAATAGCTGTGCTTAAAATCTACTTTTTTCTTATTAAATTTTTTTTTTTCGTATTTATGTTCATTTTTTGTTTTCAAGTTTTACGTTTCAAAATGTTATAAAACGTAATGTTAATTTATCTCAAAAAAACATTAAAAATATTAATGGGTGCCGCTTTTAATTAAAAATTGTTATCTACTATATAGCATTTTAAAAAAATCATATATACAAAAAATGTTCTATGAAGTTGCTCTTTTCTTACTACGGGTGAACAAAGTATGCAACAACTTATTCGTTTAGTACAATACGCGTTAGTTATTAAGCCATTAAACTTTATTGTACAATCTGTAGGTTGGGGTTTTTATCATGGATAGCAAACAAACCTTATTAAATAAGTTTTTCATACTCAGCACTCACTAATGCTTTATTGATTTTAATGAATTAATCAGTTTTTTAGTTTATTTTGAAAACCAGATAATCGATTACTTTTTCTCTTTTAAAGTAGTAAATCACCCGACTTTAGTTGACCACCCACATTTGGGCGGAAGTGAGCAGACCTCTGGGCGAAGCTGGCGGTGGCGCGGTGTATGTGTAATGAAGGGCATATTTCAGTAGGAAAAAAAACAAACATAATTAAAACGGATGGGGGGAATATGGCACGGGGGCCCAAATTTCCATGCTGTTACTTTTAATGGGTACTTGTTAACAGTTAGTCGGTCGGAATGGGTTTCTTTCTGTGTTCTCTGATTTGAATAATGGTACATTCACAGTGTTTTTTTTTTGTGTCGTTTGTTACCTGATTAGGAAACTGGGAGTTAATCACGCCTGTAATACTTTTCTAACGTTAAGTTGAAAGACGAATTTTCCTTTTTAATTGCTTAAACAAGAGTTTATTGTTAGAGGAATTTAGTGCTATATTAACCTTAAATATGCGTGTATAATTTTATATTCATTGGTTGGGATCGTGAAGCAATATTAGATGCATTTAGTTAAAAGGTGTATAGTCTTTGTTTAAAAATTTTCATGATTTCATAATGATTACTTATATTTAACTTAAAAAAGGGTTTGTTAACTTTTCCCTGTTGTTCCGCATCTGTTATTGCTACCATTAGGCATTTTCTGAGCTTTGGTAACAGGTTCACTTAGCACAAAAATTTTAAATTTTTTGGGTACTCCTCCTTTGTTCTATGTTTGCCTATGTTTGAAATTTATTGCCTACTAATGTTGTGTAAATCATGAGCCACACGGGTGAGTAAAGGGAGTGGACTCCTGCTGTCTAATAATTAAGTTGAACTGTACAGTCAGGGAATGTACGTGTATATTATGTAAACCCCTGTGCTGGGTGTTACAAAATATTCACGCTTATGATTGTGTACGCCGTGTTACGAAAAACCCAATTGTAGCGGTGAGCCAACATTACAGGAAAAGGGCAAAGGGTACAGTTAAATTCATTAACGCGGCAATGATGCGAGAATATACCAAAAAGGGCCCCGGGCCTCCACTTGCGATTTGTTGTCGCGGATTGTTTGTCGAAAAATAGAACCTTTTGTTTTAAATGCAGGCGCACCAATGCGCAGAAATGCGACTGCGATTTAAAAAACGCAACTGGCCCTATTTTGACCGCGACGGACTGTCGCGGAAAAAAAAGAGTCAAAAAGGACAGGCATCGACAGCTCCACTGGCGATTATTTAGTCGCATTTTTGACTGAGTACTGTCGAGCGGTGGCTGTTTGTTAACTAAATAAATATTCGACAGTGAAACCTCTATATAAATTAGTATTATCATCATTGATCTGATTTGTAATTAGTGAAGTGAAAAGAGACCGGCTTTTATAAAAACAATTAAAAGAGTACATGACCGAAATATAAAAGAAAAAAAATGTGGACTGAAGTGTGTGGAAAGTGATAGAAAACTGGAATGACCTTACTCAAAAGAAAAAAAACATAAAGGTGAGTGATTTAAATTGATAGCATTTAATTTGGCTAAAAATACCACCTACAGGATTCTAAAAAATGAGCCTACACTAACTTATAAAATTTTATCTTATCGGATTCATTGCAGTTCTATATGTTCCCCTTATCAAATTTTCGTCTTTGATATTGTATTATCTTATAAATCTATTATATTATCGCTATTAAAATATTGTATGCTTTTTTAATTTATTCCCAACGTTTTTTTATTTTTTATTTTATTTCACAAGAAAATTTTTTCAATATTTCATTTTAATAGGGTCTACCTAATAGGTTTCTGTAAATAAAACATCGTTCATAGTTTTATTAGCAATTTTTTTAAACCAAAATGATTTTGGAACAAGATATGGTTGTTAAAAGATTTAAAAATGAAATTATTAAACTTTAGTTACTCTTTTAAAATGTATAAACAATTTTTTAAACAGAGGTTTCTTCTGTAAATCACTTCCATGATTTTTATGCCCAAATTCTTCTTATTATTTAAACATGGTCGTATTGCCAAAGGGAATGAGCCTTAGGTGAAATGAAGTAATCTGCCCAAATAGTCTCTTGCTTCGATACCCGAAGAGGTACCCCGTACACCCACTTGTTGTATACATACCAGCGGACACTCAACATTCATCTTCAATCGAATACCCTCTTTTCTTCTTACAAAGTTTTTGAGAAACCCGGATGATTTAATAATGTCATCCGCTAAGTTCGTTTGGGCATTTAAAAGGGCCCATGGAAAATTCGCCATTTTTTGGCTAAAATACCAAACGTGCATTCCCATTCTTCGAGCACGGACATTCGTAGTTGTATACTCTTTGTTTATGGATAAATTCTTCCGGGGATAAGGCCCACTATATTTCTTGATTAGCAAATGCTTCATCTCCAACTATAACAAATCATAGGTTTTTCCATTTCGTATTAGGAAGAGTTTGAGCTTGAGGGATGTTCAGTTTGCCATCAATCAACTTTGCACCTGTGCGGATTTTTTCAGAATATTTGAATCACTGTTACACCGAAAGATCCTACATCGATTGCTGTAAAACAATAGTCTGCTCTATACAGCAAGTAACACAATCGAAAAGTAATTTTTATAATTGAAAAAAAGAGATCCAGAGTTTTTTGGTTTCTGAATTTTATATGTTTGCCGTCAAAGGCACCAATGCAATTTGGGAAGTTCGTTCGCAAGAAAAATTGTTTTGCATCTCCTTTCCCAATTTTCCTCTGATTTGGTAGGCATGTTTTTGGTTGTAAACATGTCCAAAATTTTTGAGCAAGTATCTTTAATGATGTGACCAATTGTGCTGGCACCCAATAAATATTCAAAATGTAACGAAATGAAGCTGTTCCCAGTGGAAAGGGTTTACCTAAAAATAATAAATTCTAAAAATAAGGAGGTACTATATCAAAAGTGTTATGATGAAGTTATGGCATGGGTTTTTACATTTGAAACAATAAAATAAAATTTTTTTAATTTTTCTGGGGGGGTTAAATACAAAATTTTGTATTCCAGGTACAGACGTTCAAAAAAAGTGGAAAATTTAAAAGGGGACTGCTTTTTGGGGGAAATTGCAGCACAACGAAAAACCACATCAGGCCAGGACAACAAAAGAAGAAAGTTACCCTTTTTTGATGCGTTCTGTTTTTGGTTCCCTTTTGTAAAAGGAAGAGAAACTTTATAAATCCCCCAATAAAAACGGATGGATTGAACCAGAGCAACCACATGTACATCTATGACATTCAAGAAGGTAATTTACTGAAAGATGCTACTTGGCATTAAGCAAAACCCGAGCGTGAAAGGCGAAAAAATAGTAAAAAACAAAATGCAAACTCATATGGGGGCATCTTTATTGAAACATTTTGAAAGCAAGACAAAGTGACGAGGGTAATGAAGAAAAAACACTTCGCTTTAATGTTGGTTCCCAAATGTTAGGAAAATTAAATGAAAGCAAAAGCATTATGCTAAGATAAAAAAATTTTAAACGTATGAGGCAAGTCGAAAAATTAATCCACGCCCTGGTTACATCAGCTCTTCCCCAAAAACACAACGCCCCCACATAGCCATTCGCTTACGGAAAATTTAACCAACCTGTGACCACAAAATACTGGGGCCCAAAGCAGAATTTTTACAACGATTTTGCAGGAAGTGTTTTGTCATCACCCCTGCAAGTGGGAAATGATCTTTTTTATTTTCGTAACTCTTTTAATGGGGGAAACTACTAACCCTTTGTTTCCTATAACATTTGATTTTTTTTAATTTGTCTTGTGTTTTTTTTAAAATGTTTTTATTTAATAAAGAGTTTTTAATAGATAAACAAAAAGATAATTTGATTTTCTGTAATTATTACTCACCTCAAAGTACTGATAGACGTTCTTTTGGTGGGATAACAATCTCCATTTTGTGTTTTTTTATTAATTTATGGACCAATTATTCTCAAAAGTTCATCAAAACATTTTTCGTCATTCGGTAAACTGAAAAAATTTTAAGGATGTTCACTCAAATCTTCAAATAATTGTGAAACTGCCCTTTTTGTAATCGCTGATTGTTTTGGGTGAACCCAGTAATTATGTTTTCGCCGTTTACGTCTAGCACAAGTAAAAACGCGATCACAACACTTGCTTCGATGTCATCCATGATCAAAATCTACAACGATTCTGTCGCAAGTGGATGCACCTCAATTTTGTTTTGCGACTGCGACAAAACAATCGCGCGACAACAAATCGCAAGTGGGGGCCGGGGTAACACGAACGAGGTGGGGGGGTGGGAGAAACAACCGGCCGTTTCCCAGACCATCAGCGGAACACGGGGCCGTCCACAGGCCCCTGCCAGCGTGCATGCATTTCGGTACCATTTATTTCGCGGATTTCACACTCCCCCTTATATATAACAAGCGTTTTCTTTGCTGCAAAGAGGGTTTTGGGTATCAGATTGCTTTGGGGCAAAGAGGTTTTAATTTTATGATTGCTTTGGTGCAAAGAGGTTTAAATTGTATGACTGCTTTACTACAAAGAGGTTTGGCTTTTATGACTGCTTTGTGCAAAGAGGTTTAAATTGTATGACTGCTTTTCTACAAAGGGTTTGGCTTTCGCTGCAAAGAGGTTTAAAATTTAGACTGCTTTACTACAAAGAGGTTTGGCTTTCATGATGCTTTGCGTGCAAAAAGGTTAGATTTTTTTGACTACTTTTCTGCAAAGAGGTTTACTTTTACGGCCAAGTTACAGTCTATCACTCCTATCCTTAAACCGCA
>NW_025790652.1:0-5108 GCF_021130785.1 Homalodisca vitripennis
TTTAAAGGGGTTTGGGGCCTGCTTTACAGATTTATATAAAATTAACAGAACCTTTAAACTCACTGGGGGGTTTGGGGTTGGTAGGTATTGGCTTTTTTAATAACTTTTTTTAAGTACGAGATAATTTGCATCAGTTTATATACGGGGTGTATATTATGTTGGAAACACCCAAATATACCCTTTTTTAAAAATTTTAAAATTTATAAATTTGAAACCCCCTTACAATCGTGATAGAGATTGGGCATCTATTTTTTTGGGAACAATGTTTTGTTATGTCACACCAACGGGGGACGTCCTCCCGGGAGGGTATCGTGAATATTTTTAAAATGGAAGCCTATACCTTGTGATACTTTAATTTTAAAGGTAAAAAGCTTACTTTTTTTGAATCCCACAAACCGATTCAAGGGAATTATTCTATCAGAAAATAGAGCTTTTTTTTATTTATTAAAAATTTTAAACTGATGTTAAAACAATGAAAATTTTAAACATGGTTCTTGCCAAAAAATTTGTGTTACACTAATTTTTTAGCTTTTTTTTTTAAACGTTAAATTTAAAATTTAAAAAAAAAATTTTCATTTTAAGCTGGTTCTATTAGCACAAATTTGCCGGGTTTTTATTACAGTAAAATTTTTGGAAAAATTATTTATTTATTGATTTCTTATTACAAATAAAAAAAAAAGTATGCTGTTAGAAAAGTTTTTACAACAAACTTTTTAATTTGCATTTGGTGTCAAAGCAATTGTTAAAACTGTGTTCCTTTTTCGGTTTGACAATGACCCAATTTGTGTAAAAGGATTCGACAGAGTTGCCTAACATTTCTTCAGTTACCCAAAGCAATCCCCTTTTATAATCCTGTTTCTTAGGTCTTCCAAATTATGAGGCTTTCTTCTATAAACATTGGATTTTAAATGACCCCATAGGAAATAATTTTTTTGGGTGACAAATCTGGAGATCTTGGGGGCCCAAATTCGATTTCTCCTCTTCGGCCAATCCTTTTAAAGAGGAAACCTTAAATCCAAATACTCTCTTACCTGTCTCCCTTTAATTTGGGGGGGGAGCACCACCGGGTTTGAAACCATTCATTATCAAGTATTTCCTGATGAATTTGAATAGCTGGGTTTATTTCATTTTGGAGCATATTGTAGTAAATTTCCCGGCATTTAAATTTCCATTGATAAAAAAGGGCCCAAACAATTTTTTTTCCTTTAAAATTCCAAAACCTACGTTCAGTTTTTTGTGGTTGCTGTAAAAGGGACTCAGTAATCCAATGTGGGTTTTCACTACCCCAAGTAAGGGGAAATTTGTCCCTGTTAACATTGCCATTTAGGAAAAAGTTGCCTCATCAGAAAATAGTATGTTGGTCAAAAAATCTCTATTTTTCACACTTTTGCGCATCACAAGTTCACAAAACTCAACTCTTCTGTGTAATAAACCCCACTTAACTGTTGGACTAAATGAACTTTAAAGGGTTTTTTGTATTTATTAATTTTCAAAATCTTACTCACAAAACATAGGGTGCATTTTCATGTTGTTTTGTGCAGCTTTTCTGAGCGTGTATGTGGGTCTTCAATAAATGTTTGCAAAACATCTAGTGCTTTGTTCTTCATCTGTTCCCAGTTTTGAAATCCTACCCGATTTTGGCCGATTACGTACACTCCCTGTCATTTCAAAACGCTCAAAGTTTTTGATATTTTTTAAAAAACACTTATGGGTTTCCCTTTTTTTTTGGGAAAGTGTCTTTTAAACAAATTACAAACTTCCCGAAAAGGGATTTTTAAACAAATCGCCATATCCTCGCATCATCAACAGAGTAATTCGTTTTTCTTTCAGACAATTCCTTTTAAAATCCCCCAAATTTAAAAATTGAACTACTTTTTAATTAGATAACTTGTTGACAGAAAATGCCCAGGACACTGATTAACTCGACAGGAATGATATGACCTTTGTCCATTTTTTAAATTCCCCAAGTTTAAACCCTGTTAGTGAAAGCTCCATGCTCAACAAAAATGAAACCTGTTTGACCAGATGTTTTAAAAACACAATAATGTTTCTCATAGGCTGTGACCTTTTTCCCCCTTTAAACCTTCCTGCTGACTGGAAAAAACCAAGTACAGATTCATAAGTAAAACAAAAAGAAAGTGATCAAAGTTTTATTATTGTAAAAAAACTGGTAAATTTGTTTCTAATGAAACCAGCTTAAAAATAAATTGTTTATTTTATTTTAATTGAAAATTTTAAAAAAAAGCCCAAAAAATTAGTGTAACACATTTTGTGGCCAAAAAAAAACCATGTTTTTAAAAATTTCTTTTTTGAACTCAGTAAAATTTTAATACTAAAAAAGCTCTATTTTCTGATAGGGAAAAATTCCTTTGGATGCGGTTTGTTTGGGATTCAATTCAGTAAGCTATTACCTTTAAAATTATGCATCACAAAAGGGATAGGCTTTTCCCTTAAGAAATTTTCCGATACCCTCGGGAGGACGTCCCCCCTTGGTGTGAAAATAACAAAACATTGTTCCAAAAAGTAGATGCCCAATCTCTATCACGATTTTAAGAAAGGGTTTTAAATTTATATTTAAAATTTTTAAAGGATTATTTGGGTGTTTCCAGACATTTAAAATACAAACCCCCGTTTTATTTTTATATATATTTTATATATATTTTATATATATATATATATATATATATATATATATATAATATGTATGTTATATTAATTTTTGTTGGGTTTAAATAGGTTCAATAATAGCTGTTAGTTATAAAGCGTGAATTTTGACACAAGTTATTCTGAAAAACAGTTCTGTACTATGAAATATTTAAGGTTTCTATCCTAACACAGGAATTCCTGATAACGCTGGAATAGTTTTATATTAATTCCATTACATTATTAGGCTAATCCAATCTTATGCAGCCTAAATTAAAAGCCCCTGTATTGATTTCAACCCCTTTAAAGCAAGAATTCCAGACAGTTCCAAAATTCTTTATTTATACAGAATTCTTGAAACTGAGCTCTTTGTGAAGATACCTCTTTTCTGAACTGTATGAGGAATTAAGTTTCAATAGGTTTTAGATCAATTAGGAAGTTTTTCCCCTGACTCAGTGAAAAGTTTTGAAAGTGCAAATTTGGATCTAAATCGTTTAAAGCAAACCCCCTAATAATGGAAATCTTAAAAAAGTTCCAGTTGTTGAAACAATCAAAATTTATATTCTATGTACAACAAATGGATTAATACTAGTACAATAGTGTTTGGAAAGCGAGAGCCGATTTATTGAATAAAAACAAAACCTTTTTTGTGTAACTGATAGTAGAATTTCTTCTAAGAAGAGAATAAATCGACTGTCAGCTTTTGTAGTATGGGAAAAAAGGGGTTTTTTAACATGAGAGGGAAACAAAATAATTAAAAACCCAATTATATCATCTTTTTGTCATAGATAAATTTTTTTTGGTTGTTTACATATATAAACTACCTTAAATGCAATTAGTCTCATTTTTGGGTCAGAAAATAAGACAGAAAACTGCCCCGTTTTCATCATTTTTTTATTTTAAAATTTTCTATAATTCACATTGAAACCCCCCACCAAAATATGTACCAGAAAGGTTTAATGATCTATTTCTTGTTTTAAGTTTTTCCCTTTCAATCGATTTCTTGAAAAATTTTAGTTGTGTTTTTACACACTTTTAAATTCCCACTCACCTCCCAGACTAACACAGTTGCTGGAGCACACATAAAATTTAAAATTTAACACACATTAAAGGGGTGCTGTTTGCACTATGTTCTGTTGATTACCAGGAGTTACACATGTCATTTCCAGGACAAAACATGTAGTTAAACTTGATTCTGAATGAAAAAACTTGCCCCTGCTTGATTTTGTCGTTATGCACCTAAGTAGGAAGGTTTTGTAACTGGGATTGAAAACATGAATTTTAGTGTTCTTTGATGGAATCTATTTGTAAGATAAGTGTTCAGTATGAAGAAACTGCAGAAAAATGTTAATACAAGATATTGGTTCATGAGTTGCAGTATTATTTAGGCTCCTTGAATAAATAATCTTTATTTGTGTTTTAAAAATCTGAGGGAAATTTTAACATAGTTGATAATACAAACCAGTTTTTCTGTGGGCTATTTAAAAGATAAAATAAACATTTCTTTAAGATATAACATTTAAAATATACTTTAAACATACTTTGATGGGGGTCAAATTTAAAAATTTCTTTTATGTCACTCCCTTTTCCCTTTAAAAAAAATCTACGTAAACATTGGATGGATTTTTGCAAAATTTAAACCCAAAAAATGATTCCTACTTTTAAGTACATCACATTTTTAAAGAAAAAAAAATGACCGGGGAAAAAACACTATGTTGTTTCTTATGCTCTTTGGAGACTACCCCAAGCTCATGAGGGTGAAGCAAACTTTTACCTTAAAAATAAAACTGTAAACAAACTTATCACAATTTGGGAATAGAAATACTCAACATATATTGTAATGTTTTCAATTGTTTTTTTACATCTGTTTTTTAAATACTAATATATAATAGAAATTTGTTGCAAATCAAGTAAAAAAAAAAATTTAAAAAAACGGAAAAATTTCTGTATTAAAAAAGTCCTTGATCTGAAGAACAAGACGTTTTTTTTTTATAAATTTTAATTTCATTCATCTAAAAAAAATGTTAAAAAAAAAAATGTGTGATTCAATGTTGAAAAAAGAATTTGGTTTTCTACCGGAAAACTCTGTGGTTTAATGGCTGTTATCCCTGGTCCTTTAAAGAATTTTAACTGACTAGATGTTGGTATTAATGGAATTATTAAAACTGTAGAATCGTTTAAACATAACCAACCTACCTCTATTATTACATCAAATATGTCTCACAAAATTTTTTTGTTCAGCCACATAAAGTAATGCTACAATTTTAGCAGTTTTGCAGAATCAGTTACTACAAAACTCTTTTTTGAGATTGTATACTTTTCCCTGTATGCAATAAAATAGCAATGGAGAAAATAACCCTTTTTTTTTTAATTTCTGATTAGTTAGTTACAGCCATTACTAACCCTATATTATTGATTTGCCCACCATAAACGGCAAAAACAGTAAGTTTACCTTATTATTTAAT
>NW_025790653.1:0-11204 GCF_021130785.1 Homalodisca vitripennis
TTTATGTTGTTATCATTGTATTGTTTATGTGATTTTCCTATGGCTAGGGTAAGTTAAGTGGACCCCGGTTTTTAATATCTAAATTGGCAAACGATAATAGCTTAATCATAACCACCGATATAAACAATTGATAAATTAGTTTGAACAAATAACTATAAATAATCTATATCAACAGCTGTAAAACACTTTCAAAATATACACGTAAAGGTAAATGAATCAAATTTTACTATAAGTAACATTGATTGATAGTCTAGGATTTGAGATGCACAAATATTACATAGTAGGTATCGATGATTACGTTCTTCGATATAAAAATAAACCGGGTCCCCGCTTATAGTACCCTACCCTTTTCACTATTTCCTAGTTCTAAATCGGTTTGTTTTTGATCATTAGAGCTCATTTTGATTATTATAAGATTATCACTCAGTGTGCGTTGTCTTAGTTTATTTGTAATTTAATAATATGATTGCGATTATGGCCTAAAGATATGTTTGATGATTTATAAACGACTATTATTCGATATAAAATGAGACAAAAAAAATTTATTCGATGATCTGTTACACTAATCGATATAAAAAAACCCCGGGTCTGCCTATCAGTTTTATTAATCTACCCAAAACGGGCAATATAATTAATTGTAATATATACTACAATTAGAATGTTTTTTTTTCTATCCTATTTTTTTGGTAAACTCTTAAGATCAGCGACTACCGCTATTTCTCCCCGTCGAATTTGCCGTTATACGTTAATGTTTTTGCATATACTAAACACAGGCCGTTAACGTAAAAAATTTTATTTTTAAGGACCGAAAAGAAACTAGTTCCACAATTGGTCGCCCGGAGCCATTTACCCCCCCCCCCCACCCAAAATATTGAAAAAATAAAATATAAATTTAACAAAATTTAAATAAAAACAATTAAAATTTAAAAAATTTTTGGTACTTTGGGATTATATACCGACCACACCAAGACATGATTCATTATTTGACATTTTTGCTTCTACTGATTACTAGATTAGCGTAGAACAATATTTCGTCAATATAAAACAAGAATTGTCTTATCGCAAAACCCTCCCCATCCTCAGACAGAGGTCAAAGTCGAGCGGTCTAGTAGATAATGTGACCACCACGGTCTTGTAGTAGTTGTATTGTGTGATTGAGTCATTAACCATCGATACAATTTTGTCAACCCGGAAACCGGTGCTAATACTCAACAGGTTGAGCGAATGTGGGGTTCAGCTAAATGGCGTAATAAAAAAAAACAACAAGGAATAGCACGACACCATCTTGACTCATACCTGAACTAAATACATGTGGCGGTCGGTAGTTGCGGCTGAAGGCGGAAATCCACTACACTCACTCATCCTTGATATTGCTGCATTCTGGGCGTCACAGGAAACCCATTAACAATTGATAATCGTTGTAATTTTGTACTTAAAGAGTAGTATTTTCGTTCTACAATGTATGTTTCTATAAATTTATATTTTTGTGTTCCTCATGTACTGATGTGGTCGGTATAATCCCAAAGTACCAAATTTTTGTACTTACCTTAATGGTATTTTGGGGGGTACAACGCAGCCACTGCCTCGAGGAAAGCGATGAACTCTTTCTTCTGGATGTATTTGGTTTTAAACAAGTACTCAGGGAGGTAGCCGACGAATGTGCATGCTCTTGCGACCGTATTTGGGGACTTGCTGACCGGACGTCACGCCACTTCCGTTCAATTGTGTTGGTACAGGCGGATGTTAAGGGTTCCAACAAAGTCCTTTAAGTGATTCACAGTCAGGTGATTAAACTAATACTGTGAAAGGGTGTTGTAGGCCTTCCAGCAATCAGTTATTATTGTGGATCCTGGCAACAACCAAGTTTTAATACACCGTATCAGAGTCTTCGCCGTACGGTCCTTGGGATATAGGAAGGTGCGCTTACTCTCCCGATCTATTCCCCCCAACACCCACTGACCTTTTACTATCTGTCCTCTGTTGTACTTTCTTTTGCCAAATTTGGCTTCATCAATTTTCAACTACGGCGCCGGGTCCACCCAACTGTTTGCTGTTTCTTTTCAAGTGGTCAATGTAGACTTCCCAGATGAATGAGTAGTAGTCCACTATTGTCGGGTCTGTGAGATGAAGATGAGTTTTAACAAATGAGTGCCTCAGAGGCGATGTGAAAAGATGTTACAATAAAACGCCACAATATGTTAATATTGATTTTACTTCGCTCCAGGAACCATCGCCCGAAACACGCCAGGCACACTTTTTCCGGGCTTTCTTCTGTAAAGCAACAATCTTTCCACACTCTGAACTTTAAAGTCATCTGTCAAGTTCACCATGTTCCCACACTTCACACAATTTGTCTTCGTTGGAAGCACATTGTGCGCACAAAACACGTTAAATAAACATGCTTTTCATCAAAACAAACATGCTTCGAAGAATAGCGTCTGACAAGAACCATCGCATGCCATGTCAACAACTTCACTAATTATTCCTTGTCCATGTGGGTTTGTTTGTTGACGTCTGGCGGTCAATCGAAGCCATCCTAAGGTCACATGATCCGCCCGGCCAATCGGAAACTTTCCTGTTGTCACGTGACTACTGTCAAATCATCAAAACGACCATGGTCGGCCATTGTTTGATAGCCGAAAATCTTGTTATTTATGTGTTTTGTATTGCCAACATTTGTACTATCCGAAAAAACGGGTTTTTATATGTTAGCAACAATCGGGACTATTTCTTTCAGGTGAAATTACGTTAACCTGTGTTAGTATGCAAAAAAATTAGGCGATCGGTAGCGGTAGTCACCCACTGATCTTAATATATTTACCCTATTTTTAATCAATAAATTTGGTTCAAATCAATAGATTTGAGTGTCATGGAGGCTGCTAAACTATAAAACAGGCTAACATGGACTAGGTATATTGCATCTGCTGCAATCATTGTGTTAAAGTGGGCAACCACAAGAGCGCCCCAATATAAATAAGGGCTAGACATAAGTGGTATTAGACTCCACACTTTAAATTACATTTATAAATAGCCTATTTCCGATTTATACTACAACAAAAAAACATGTATGTTAACCAAATAATTTTACATAAAAATCAGCAATAGGCCAACTATTATTGAAACTTTATACTTTCATAAATGCCACATATTTAGACTGCTAAATAAATACTAACGCAGTTATTAAAATTTACATCACGCAATGACATTTAACCTAACCTCCCGTCTTATAGCCTATGTAACCAAATCACGGGGTTGATCTGATCAACCATTCGCTAATTTCAATAGTATGTTATAATTTAAATGTTTACAAAAACGCACTGTAAAGTTGATATTAGACCTACAATTGTTACGTCTAAATACAAAATTACAATCCAAGCATTGAACACAGGCATTGGTCTCTAGGGGTGTTCCACCCAGGGGTCGGTGCTTGGTCCCCATTCTCTTCCTCTCTTTTGTGAATGAGCTACCCAAACAGGTCACTAGAGGAAAAGTCTGCCTTTTTGCAGACGACACTACCTTTTCAATTTCAGCTCGGCATCACAATGAACTTGAGGTTGCTATTTATGAGGAGACAGGTGCTTTAATGCAGTGGTTTCAGGAGAACCGCTTACTCTTAAACAGTGAAAAAACTAAAGTCGTTGATTTTAAGATTGCGAGTTCTGTCAGTGATGATAACAGAATGTTTCAAATTGGGGATGATTACAATCGAACCATGTCTTAACATTAAGTTTCTTGGGATCATCGTTGACAGAAATCTTAATTTTGCTCAGCAAGTTGATGCGGTCTGTAAAAGGATTAGCTCGGGAATCTTTGTGTTAAGGCGCCTGTCCTGCTTTCGCTGGTACCGATGTCTTACTAGCTGCTTATTATGGCATTGTGTATCTCTTCTTTATCATATGCCATTGAAATTTGGGGCTTTTGAGTGCACAAGGACCAAAGTATTATTCAAGCTTCAAAGAAAGCAATTAGAATAATATTTGGGAAATCATGGCGTTCTTCTTTGCAAACCTCTTTTTACTGACAACAACATATTAACTTTTCATCCATTTACATTCTACATGTTGTCAAGTATGTCCATAGAAACTTACCTTTGTTCAAGTCTGACACTCTTCCACACATCTACGATCTCCGGGAATCGGGAAAAATCTCTGTTCCTAGGCATAAAACTGCTTTTTATGAACACCACCTAAATATAATGGGATCAGGCTTTACAATGCACTACCGGGGGAGCTCAAGTCAGAGAATAATTTCAATTCTTTCGGAAACGGGGTAAAGAAAATTCTATTACAGCGGTGTTGTTACAAGCATCGGGGATTTCTTGTCCTGATGACGAATTGAATGTAAATAGGTATGGGAACGAGCTAGTTGTAGATAGCTCTTTTCTTATTGTAACCCATAGAAATGTGCAATGTGATAATCATATGTAATTACTGTTGTACTGGATTACTTCGTTTATTTTTGGTTGACACTATTGTATGGTTGAAAAACTGTAAAAATAAAGATTTTTGAGTTCTGAGTTTGAGTTCTGAGTTCTGAGAACACCTTTTCTCTGTTGATATATACAAACATTACAAACAAAACAAAATTGCCCATACCACTAACAACGGAACGGTGGAACGGTCCCGGTCCAGAGTTGTCCACTTATAATAAGAGGGCTTTGATAACGTCATGAAGCCCCGAGATGAACTGTCATATAGTTGCTTCTGTAGATTTTGATGTTATATGGAGTTGTGTGACATAATATTTAATAGCTCTTAATATTTTTCTTTCTCTTTTTAATTGGTTATGTCTCTCTCTAGCCCTTATTGGTGATGATAACTAGTTTGGGATTACATGGCTGTAAATCTGGCGATATCTTGTTGGGCGCTTCCGGGAGTTTGAACTTACGATGTCTTAGAGAGCCGTGGCTATGGGTGAAGTGATTAAAAAGTGATTGTGCACTTAATGTATGAGTGTGCACACTCCGTTTCAGGCGAATAAAAACGTTAAAGACTCGACTCAAACGAGAAATCCGGCAGCGACTGTGTGTATAACCTCTTTCACTATGTTATCTTTCTAAACTTATCTTTCACTATTGCACTTAGAGTATGCGTGCAAGAAGGTGAGTTCAAGTGTATTTTTGTTGCTCAGAAAGCTGTCTCGTTTTGCGTCTATTGATGTTCTTGTTACTGCGTATTATGGTATCGTTTATCCGTTTTTGTCTTATGGGGTTTGCATTTGGGGCTCGGAGAGAGTACCAAAACCAAGTCTGTCTTACGGACTTCAAAGGAAAGCCATGAGAATAATATCTCATCTTTTACCCCGAACTTCATGTGCATACCTTTTTTACTTTCAACAAAATTCTTACTTTCCCTTCCATTTATATTTTTGAAACCATTTCCTATTCTCTAATAAAAATTTCCACCCTTTTAAAACAGTTTCTCCCATCACACACTGCTACGGTACGAGAAGTAATCCCAGATGCAGTATGAACATCCCTCCACACTTCCATCTTGTTTTATAAGAAACATTTGAAATATTCTGCATGCAGTGATTTTATTTATTAGACTTGCCATTAAGCTTAAAGTTGGTACAGAGTCACAATGTTTTTAGGAGGAAGTTGAGGCTGTTTTCATTGCTGAAAAGGCAGGATCTATTATTTTGTAGATAATTTTTTGAATGATGTCTTTATAAAATAAAGTTTAGAATGATTGTTTTGATTTAATGTTTTATTGTATTGAACTTGGCATAATGCATTGTTAACTTTGTCAACATGCTATAATAAAGAAACTTGAACTTGAACCTCGAGTGTACGCTCCAGTTTTCATGTGAATCAAGCTGAGTGCAAGAGTGGGGAATTGGAGTGCTTATCCCGCAAAAACCGAGCATTCCTTGAAGTAGACTCACTAATGCTGACAGGTCACTCACTACATTATGGCGGAGTTTATGACTGTTTTTCGGCGAAAATTTTATGAAAGACGCAAGGAAACACAAAATTAATTACCGTATAATCCTTAAACAGATTCTATCGTGAACATTTTGAGTGGGCGAGTGCAAAATTCTTAGGGAAAGATGCAGAAAGCCATTGGTGAGCGTTGTCAAACTATACGAAATAGAGAGTATTTTTCAAGTATGTAAGGATTCTGTATAATTATATGGAAATTTTATCCATAAACATTAATTTTTCCGTAATATAGCATTCATGACACTTAACAGCGTCTTGGCATTGTTGACTTGTACCGTCCAATGTCCTCTCCAACAGCGGAAACAAGTGTATTAATAAGTTTAAGTCACCTTATTAAAATGTACAATACTCAAACTAGTTAGTTGAATGGTTGTTGAAGAACTAAATTTTATTCTTTGAATGACTTCCTTACATGTCGATATTAAAGGAAATTACAGCAGTGTAATTTTTAACGTAAGGACTAAAATTTAAATGTAAATGTTTAAATTACTTAGCTAATTAAAATTTTTAGTTGTATTTATTTATTGTTATCTTCTTATTTTCTCTTCCACATTTTATGATACTTGTTATTTTTGTATTGTTATTTTAATTTTTCATATTCTGAATGCTAAAAATATATAACTTGTCAAATTTTCTATTAGGCTATTTAATATAAAAATTTGTTTACACGACTGACAAAATAGGCCTATTCCTAACTCTTAATATATGTTTGTAACCCAAACTAGGCTTAATACTTGTTTTCGGATCAAATTGATGTATGACCCCTGACGGGTAGGGTGCGACAAGCGGACCTGGTCTTTTATATCGAAGAATGTAATCATCGATATCTAATATTCGCATCTCAAATCCTAGACTATCAATCGATATAAAGTATTTATAGTTCCCAATAACAATCATTATGTTGTTATAATTAAAAATATGGATCTAATATTTACAGTGATCAAACAAATTATTATAAACCAAAATTAGGAAAACTGAAGACGGCCATATTGGCTCCTCTCACAGTTACAGTTGTTTTTCTTCCCACAAATTTCACATAATGGGGTTTTCCGCACAAGTTCTAACATGTTTGAAGTCATGAAAAACAAGTCTTGTCATATTCCAAAGCAATGTCGTTTACAGTTTTCTCTAAAAATTGGACTGTCATTTTTAATAATCATCAAATGTTATTTATATAAAAATTGGAAATATTACCTTACTGACTTGTATTATTTTAATAGTGTTTACAGCTGCTGATATAGATTATTTAAGTTAATTGTTCAAAATAATTAATCAGTATCGATGGTTATGATTAAGTAATATCGTTTGCCAATTTCGATATAAAAAGCCGGGTCCGCTTATCGTACCCTACCCAATCTGACAATACCTGTAGTATCATTTTTGACGATGTCGCTGTAATGTAACTGCATTACGACAATAAAGAAATTTGATTTGATTTATTGTCTTAAGCTACGGTTCCCATAATAGTGTTTCAGATCTAAAGAAGGAAGAAAGATGTATGGATGTTAATAGTCTACCATAGAGGATATTTGTGTAGGAAGATTGTGATCAGCTGTTCTTTGTTTGGCAAATCAGTATGCTGGATTTGGCAAATCCGTCGTTGATTAATCTATGGTTTGGCACATGTTTACAAAAATCAGCTGATAAGTATGTAGTAATGTTCTGTTCAACCAGCAGAAAAATCAAAATGGTTTCAGAATCCTAGAAAGAGTCCAAGGATCCTATTTTTGTCTTCCTGAATTTTGTTTCGTGTGTGTTTTGACACAATTTAAAAAGGTATTATTTATAATTGAATTTCAGTTTTTGTTTTTTAGTTTAACATTGTACTTAAGGGGTTTTATGTAATTACCTTCTTTGTTACATCAATGTTGTTTTGCATTTAGGTCTGGGCTAGCTACTTCTAAAATAGAATAAAAATAAACTATTATTTCTAACAGAAACATAACATAAGTACATTTATTTTATACTGTTGTCAGTTTAACATTTTGTGTCTATGTTGACTTTTTGCATTGATCCAGTTATTATTTATTGTCATGTTTACCAATTTTCACATACTAGCTGAAATAGGGAATCAGCCTTGTATTACTAATGTTTTTTGTTGATTTAGAAGTATTTTATTAATACTTTTGTTACTCAGCATGTAATCTTTATTTAAAGATTTTGCAAGATGAAAAAGAGAAATAACACTGTAGCCTAAGTTTTTCTTGGTAATCAAACTGGTAACAACTAACATTAGGCCCTAGTTACAAAAATTTCTGTTACTGCAATATCTGTTTTATGTCTGATCCACTTGAATTCATTTCTGAAAAAAATGTGTATAAGGGTTTCTACTTATAGGGGTAACAAAGCATGTCTGTACTATATATCTGACTAGATATAATTCTTATCTAGTGATACATGTTTTCAATGCATCTTGATTTGTATGTTTTCCTAAAAAGATCAGACTGAAAACTAAATTTGGTAGGTGTAAAAAAAATATTAATAACTTTACTTGTTTTCACGAGAAGCTAAATATATTTTCACTGAATAGGTTATAAATATGTTTTATGTTTGTAGTAAAAAATGGATTTATAATGGAGCTAACTAAATAATACATTTTTGTAGGCCTAATCTGTACCTAACTATAGATTATGGAATGCTAAATAATGAGTTAGTAGAATATGGTAATAAAATCATAATGTGTAACTATTTTATAATGTATAGGTAACAAACAGTGTTTGTTTTGCTATGTAAAAATGTATGCAATGTTATATTTGTACATTATTTTAATATGTACAAACAAAAAAAGACAAACGTGTTTCCATCCCATCATTTATTTTAAAGAACATAAAGCCAGGTCAACAATGTAATTGTCTGTGAAGAGCATACTTTATTGTATAAAATTTTCATAATTATGGTTTCCATCATTGGTACCAGTAAGATTAAACGCCGGGGCGGCAAATCACGAATTTGACGTTACCAACGTATTCTGCTCACCCTCCCTGAACAAAAAATATATATAGTACTATGGGGTGCAAATGACAAATAACATGATTTTAGGGGGTATATTGATAAGTGGTAAAGTTTCTAATGTTTTAATGTTCAGTTTGTGTGCTGTGTCTGGATAATCTGTTTACTTGAATATTATCTGCGGCCGGGACTGATAGCAGCCTGATAGCATACCTGTTATCTGAGTTGTCCGGGGCATAGGTCAGTTTCTACACAAGATATCGTGTTCAGTAGGTCGGATTGAGTGAGTGAGTTTACAATGATGAATCAACCATCCACTAGTTCAACCAACCCTAGTGAATTGTGTGTGTCGGAGTGTTTCGTAGGCACGTTAAAGAGCTTACGTTTTAACCGAAACGAAATTATCTCTTTTTTAATAGAACAGGGCATTTTTAAAAATGAGTGTATTTGTTCGTCGTGCGGTCGAGTGGTGTTTTTTAAACCGGGAGACTGTGTCGTTTCGTTGTGATAGAACGCACTTTTTTGTTGCTGCTGTTTAGCTATATCCGCCAACACACTAATGGTAAGTGTTCTCTGTTAATATCCATCTATATATTTGAGTTTTTAATGATTTATTTAGTTTTTAAACTTTACATAATTGCCTTTGCATTACATTTCAATTTATATTTTTGATCAGCCCCTCTAGAATTTTATATTTTACTGATAGGTACTATCTCGAGGGATGTTTTTCTTTTATTGACATCAGCGCGGGGCAGCACCGAAGGTGCTGCCGAAGCCCGCGCTGATGGCCGGAGGCACTCGTAATTAATTTTTTTCTCGAAATTAAGAAAAACATTATTAATTTTGATCAAAATTCTGCTCATTTCTGTAATTTCTCATTTACGTTTTGCAAAGATGGCGGCGCTATAAAGACCGATGACGTCATCACGAGGTTCAATCATTGGCCACAAAAGGTCACGTGACGCTAGACGTGGATGTAGAACATGGAGATATTACTGGAAAGTTATTTAATTTTTTATTTTCTAGAACTTCGTTTATTTCTCATTTCCAACCCCATCAAACCTTATACTTTTTTTTATATAGGACGATTCCAATAAGTTAAGAACGCAAAACTCGTATTTTTCCGCCCCGGCGGTTAATATGATTAATTACCTAGGCTATAAGTATGTCCTGGTTATATAGGGAGGCCCATTACTGAAGTCTGCTTATAAAAATTACATTTAGGTTTTATGTATTTAAAAAGTGTTATTTTTTTAACAATCTCAGAATAATAATCATATGTACCACACAGCTTTTATTTTAAATAAAAAATAATTTTAACATGGAAAACAAATGTTTAAACTTAATCTGTATAACCGTATGAAATGTGAAAACATTCCAATGAAAAACTCTAAAGCTTTATAATGTGTTTTCTAAAAACATAAAGCGATGTCAGGAGTTAAAGCCTTTCTAATTATTCTATATAATATCAATTATATGTTTAGTACAATGAAAAGTCAGAAACATTGAAGAATACATTGCTCAACTTATAGAAAAAGTTGAAAGTAACGTATTAAACAGATATTTACAAAGTTGCTGTGGTTATAATCTAAGTTTGTTTGCAAACATGTTTGCCGTCCAAATTCCATGAAAACCTTCAGTGTATTCAGCAGATTGATTTTCCTGATCTTTCCTTGTAACCTTATGTTGTTCCGTAGACTCAACATATTCCAGTTTGATTACCAGGTACCACAAAATTTGGTTCAAAGACCTGTTTTGGTAATCATTCTCTTTAGACTGTTCTATTCACCCTAACCACTCTTCAATCACACTTTTATTTATTTCAACAATGAATCAGTATATGGGCATGGGTATTTAATCTTGAGAAGTATCTTTGTAAATTACACTTAACTATTCAAAACCATTCTTGAAGATAAATTAAAAACATCCTTTTTTCCATTGATTGGCACTCATCTATGACATAACTTATAAATAGTGTAACATTTTAAACCAATCTTTAACGTCGCTCAATTAATTTATTTATTCAAAATAAACACCATTTTCACAAGAGATAATAATGTACAAGATGGCAAATACATCAAGAAATCGTATAAAATTTAAGGAAATATTCAATTTCACTAGTAAACAATTATAATTATACATCAAGCATGAGTATATGCCAGTTCAAAAAAGTAGAACAAATAGACTAATATAAAAAACATTAATAATAACAACAAAGCCATAACAACAGAAAATTATTGTAATTTTTTGTTCAATGACCATGATTCTTGGTACCTCAACATCACTCACTTCAGGTTTAGTTATTAATATT
>NW_025790654.1:0-4369 GCF_021130785.1 Homalodisca vitripennis
AACATTATAATATTCACAACACAGCACGAACCTAAAAATGTTTATTGTATAAAATTAATACCTGGTGGTGAAAAACGAAGTATAATGTAAGTCTAGAGTTTAAAATAAAAATCAAGGAAAATACTTTTCTGTTGCCAACACTGTCAATATGAATAAAATTGTAACCGCATTATATGCATGGATAATCTTTTAATGACCCTCTTTAAATTATACTTTATATAGAAATTTATGAGTTAAATAAATGTTTTTGTTATGACAAAAGTGCCAAACCTTTAATGATTTGTGCAACTGTGAAAAGGCTCAAGACTCTGGTTGAAGCAGTTAAAGGTACCTAATGTTCTCGTCAATGAGAATTAGCGTACTAACTTTTCTTGACATAGTTTGAGACACTGATCCAACAAATACCTACTGCTCAACATCACCAAAGAGGAGCCTCAGGACGGTATAGACCAGGATGAAGAGAGCGGGTAGAGTCCACCCGAGACCCGTGAGCCACTTGACCAGCGCTCCTCGGAGATGAAGGCGGATACGAGTAGAGTGTGCAGGTAGAAGCCCTCGGCCAACATCCACGAGTAATTGGTCAGCAGGAAGTAGTGGAGCACCACGTGGAGGAGCTGGCAGCCGACCTGCAGTTGACAAACATATTGTAAAGTACAACTAGAGGGTCTATAAGATGGGTATCAATCACAAAAAGAAGAGTCTGTATTGATGTGGAAACAGTATTCATCTACCAGTGTAAGATAGTGTAAGTTGCTTTAGTATAAAGTAGCGTCATTAATCATACGTCTTAGCCCCTGAAATAGTGCCGAGTTTGTACGTTGTACGATAACTCTTGTTAGAATGGTCCTACACACTTTAAACATAGTAAATAGGCTCTTCTTGGTTCAAGAGAAAGCCCTATTAAATTTGAGTAAAAAAGTCAAAGGGTAGTCCGTCTGTCGTCGTTTTCCCGACTGTAAAATAATTCTTTTTAATATGGTTCTATATACTTGAACCATGGTACATAGGTTCTTCTTATTTGCAAAGAAGATCGCTATTGATTTTGAAATCAAATAGTCAATGGACAGTTCATCTGTCTGTCTATCCGTTTTCCTGTCTGTGGAACAAATCTTGATAGAATGGTCCCAAGTACTTAAAACTTAGTACTTTGGTTCTTGGTGGTTAAAGGAACAGCTACATTGAGTTTTGGGAAAAAAATATAAAAGGGCAGTTGGTACATCTGTATATGTTGTGCTATTCCTTCGTTACGTTAATTTGGTTACTTTCATCGTAACTTCATCGTAAAAAAAACAACAAAAACATTGTATTGGTATACTACAATTACAAATTAGTGTTACTGTTTTTTTTTTCATCACTGAACGATGCCAAATGTCCGGAAAAATCCTGTCTCCTTCAAAACCCTTCCATCTTCAAAAATAAACTTCAAACAAAGAATTAACAAATAAAGATTTAAAAACTGATAGAAACTTAAATAGATAAAATAAATTTATATAGCCTTGTGCTATTTTAATATTTCTGTTAAAAAGATAATATCAATACAATTCTTATTTTGTTTAATTATTAATCATCGTCATGTCTTGGACGTACAATAAGAGGATTCTGAGATCGCCCTGTGTACGTCATTTTTCCAATGTACCTAAAAACGACTGTTCAGTGTCGAAGCACTATTTGTTCAGTAAGAAACGTAATTTATTACTGCTGTGTCATGCGCCTTACGGCATATTTGGCGAGGATTTGTTTATCGTAAACAAAGATAAGATAAAAAGCCGCCATGAGTAAACCGGCTGACGGAAGCCATCTGAAAGGCATATAGTTGCTCATTTGTAGATTTAACTAAGTTTCTTTAGAACATTCAATCTTGCTTAATGTTTTTATTTTCCTGCTAGTAAAAAAAACATGTTATTAGTTCAGTATGAATTTGTTCTAATTCTGCTAAAATATTTTCTGCATTATACTGAAGTATCAATCTGCATATTCTGTTCTGTACCTACACATTTGCACAAGTACAGAATACTCACCCCGTTGTTGCGAACGATCTCAGGATAAGGGACGACCAGCCTGTACCACATCACCCACAGGGCATTGTTGGCAGCGAAGGATGTGAAGAGATTCATGTGGAGCGTTATCCTTGGACACCGCAAGGATCTGAGGATAAATTGGATTTTATGTTGGTTAAAAGTGTTACGATATTTTGATTTCTTTAATCCCAGTATTACAACAATATATAGCAAGAAACTAAGGATTAATTTTTTTACACAATTTCAATAAACTGGTTCCAGTGTGGCAAAAACATTTATAATTGTCTACTAATCATTAAGCTGATGCATGATAAAACGTGCCTTGGATTAAACAACATTTTAAAACTCTAAGTAGGTAAATTTATTAAATAGATTTGTTTTAAATTTAATAATTCCATCCTGTTCGAACAAAATTACATAATGAAAAATCCATGCCATAAATCATCTGATAACAGTACGTTTAGTATTTGAGAAATGCTTTGAGGAAAATGATGACTGTAATCAAAGACACTGAAGTAGAGATTAAAACAATCTCTCAAAGTATTGGTATGGTTGATTGATATTATTTATATAAAATATAAAGATTAGAAAAGAGCTTTTAATCTACAGCTACAACTAATAACAATTAGATTTAACACACACTTTTAAAGTAATGTGACTGATTCAATAGACTATAGAGTATAGTTCCACTTTATTTTGTGTTGAAGAAATCCTTAAAATACTACTTTCAATCACATTTTCTGCCAGACATAAAAAACCAGTTACGCACTATAGGCGGCAACGACAACATAAACTGGTAAAAATAGGTAAGTTTCTATGTAAAACAGGTTTCCACGTTATATTAAAAGATGAATTTACAGAAACTGCAGTAAATATAATAGGTTTCCAGCACTTCTTGAACTATGATAACAGTAGAGCATTGGTTAGGAAAGTATTATCTTTATTCCATTTCGAAGATGGAAATAGTTGGGCAACCTTTTGTGATCACTTCATCAGGAATTAGGGGCATTTAAAGTAAGAAATTTAATCAATCTTCTAATAAGGCCCAAATGAAAACTATTGAAAGACGTCTATACACTGTAGACATTGAAATTTTACAGTATGAAAAAGAATTTCAAGTTATAGCTTTTGGGAGAAATTTAATTTCATACACTTCTACTTTAAGGAAATTACATTTTGGAATTAATAAATTTAATAAAATTACATCTTGATATACATTCTATAAAAAGATACTTTGCATGGGTTTCTGAAACCACTTATCAGAAGAAGTGTAAATCAAAAAGCATCGAGCATGAAGTAAAGTCTCGGGTGCTATAAAATCCCTTGTACACTATAAAAGAGTATCTTGGGAGATATTATGAATAATATGATTAAAACTGAAATACCTATGTAAACTTTGTAAATATAAATTATTATTATTATTTCAGTGACACTTTTAAGATTCCTCATGAATTTTTCAATGCAGAATATACTATATTTGTTGGTTTTTAGCTAAACTTACTTTCTTACATTAACAATGATGAAACCAAAAATATGATGCAATTTAAATACTTAAAAAATATAAATTAATATTTTTCCCATAGCCAACTGATGCAATACACATGTACGATACAGACAACTAGTTAACAAGTTTATCCATGATTGTGGAACAGCAGACACACGAAAAGCTAAATATTCACGGGGGGTTCGGTATGCCCTATCCTTCCCATGTTAATTTGGCCAATTTTATGTACCTTTTTCTCAGAAACCTTTAAAGCTATCATCATAAAACTTTAGGACACTACTATTTAGACCTTTGTTAACATTTAGAGCGGAAGAAATTATAAAATCTATTTTTAATTTTTATTAAAAAAATTATAATTATAAATTATTTTACAAAAAATTAATAAATTTTTTATTTATAACAAATTAAATAAAAACTTCTTTTTTAACTTTGTTCCGCTCTAAATGTTAACAAAGGTCTAAATAGTAGTGTCCTAAAGTTTGATGATGATAGCTTTAAAGGTTTCTGAGAAAAAGGTACATAAAATTGGCCAAATTAACATGGAAGGATAGGGCATACCGAACCCCCTTTACTCACCCTACTAGGCTAGTAAGTTATTAGGCTCAAGGGGACCATGTGAGTGAAGCATGCTTCTGTGGTACAACGCAGTATGGGCCAACGTTAAATTGACGCCTGCAGTCCATCAGGGGATTATTTATTTCGATCCAATGATAAAATCGAATTCGCCCTATTAAAGTATATCTTGCTATAACATTTCTTGGAATTGAATTCAAAAAAGTATTTTGATACTCTGCAAATTGTGTTTAAGTAACAGTTTTTCGTTTCTTTGTCTATTAATAAACGGTGA
>NW_025790655.1:0-3877 GCF_021130785.1 Homalodisca vitripennis
AAAACCTTTATCTAGTCAATCATACTATTTTTTTCATAATTAAAATTCTATGGAGTTACGGGCTTAGAACTGCAACAAACCAAAACCTCTACCTCTCCAATAAAAAACAGATGGAAAAAAAGTAAATAAATGTAAATCTAATTTCTAAATTCTTGCTTGTGTACCTCAGGACTCAGTATTTGGACCTTTCCTTTTTTAGTCTTTGTGAATGATTTTTAGTTTTAATGTCCATCTATTCTTAAGTACCTGATGACAAAAACTTTACTCTTTAGGTAACAATGCAGATAACTTAAAAGGTAAATTATCTAATCAATTGAACTGAAAAAAACGGGTTTTTACTAATGTTTAGTTTTTAAGAAACAAAACAAAAATATATTTTATTTCTTTAAAAAAAATCTGCATTGAAGTGAATTTGCCAAACATTCAAACTTTTAGGTAGTATACATATTACACCCCACTTAAAGTGGGATGATGAAATAAATTTGTAAGACTTTTGGCAAAAAATAAATACCTGTTGCGTAAGTTAAAACCTATTGTAATCTAGAGTACTGTTAATACATTTTTTGGTTTTTTTATATTCATTTAACTTTATGGAATAAGACTATGGGGTAATTGAAAAAAAACTGAAAGGGGTTTAAGGCAGGGCTGTGTAAGAGCCCTTATTATTTTCTTTATTTATTAACGATTTACCGTTTTTGCTGGGTGGAGAATGTATTTTTCGGGAAAACCGGGGTAATATGTTGCTTTACGCGGAGATAAAATTCTACCGCACCTACAGCAAAAAGCTTGAAATGTATATTAATGATTTTAAAATTACTGTAAAAAATTGGAATCTAAATGTAAATTTGAATAAAAAAAAAATAATGGTGTTCAGAAAGGGGGGGAAACGGAGTAAAATTGAAGGGGGCGGTACCAAGGTACAGAATCGAGGTTTAAAATGAATACAAAACTTGGGGGTCATTTTACATCACATATCTGGAAACAACATTTTAAAGAAAAACAAGAGTTTTTAAAAAGAATTAAAATTTGTTTTGGGGGGGGAAATCTTTTTAAAAAATAAAAAGGTGCCCTGTTAGCAAAATTCACACTTTTTAATGTTTTTTCAGGGCAGTTTTGTGCTACGGACCCAAGTATGGGGATACAGAGAATTTGACGCAATTGAGGGAGTTCAAAGAATGTTTTTGAAAAAAAAACCTTTTAGACCCCCTTTAACACACCAAATTTACACTTTTTGTTGAAACTGGGGTCGGAAAAATTATACTAATACTTACCCTTTAATATTAAATCTAAAATCTCGGGAAAAATCTGAGTATACGCCAAATTGTTTTTCCTTTTTCATAGGGATTTGCAAAGGAATTGTATTAGAAAAAAATTCTGGTTCAGGGAGTGGAAAGCTTTGGAAGTAATGTGGGAAATTTAGGTAAAAATTTAATGTTTACAACAGGTTGAGTTGGGGGCCAATTTAAGAGTGGTTGAGGCGATGCAAAAAAAGGGTGGCGAGTGGAACGTGCAGGGCCGTGCTTGTACGTTGTCTATCATCCACATTATTTAGCAATAAAACTTTACCTTGGGGATAAACATTCCTGAAAGATTGTTAAGTGTAAATATTATTTTTGGGGCCCAAATTTAAGGCGCGGGCAGGCCTGGTTGATTTAAATTACAAACCTTTGGTTTTCCTGATAAAAATCATGTATGTTTTTTGTGTAACTGGAATAGTATGAGACGGTCTTTCACTTTGTGAGTATTTTTTCCTATTCTGGCAACGATTCGGGGAAAAAGGGTTGGGGGTAACGTGCTAAGCGAAAAAGAATTTTTTTACTACCTTTATGGAAAGGATTGGCTTCAATTTTGGAAAATAATGAGAATGCGTGGGAAAAAGCGGTGGGGTTTAGTTTTTGAATTTAATTTTTAAATATTAAAATATAGATGAAGAATTTATACTAGTGTGTGTCTGTGGTGGTGTGTGTTGTGGTGTTGTGTGTGTGTGGTGGTGTGTGTGTGTTGGGTGTGTTGTGGTGTGGGTGTGTGTGGTTGTGTGTGTGTGTGGGTGTGTGGTTTGGGGTTGTGGTGTTTTGGTGTGTTGGTGTGTGTTGTGTGTGTGTGTGGTGTGTGGGGGTGTGTGGTGTGTGAAATATTACACTTTCCTTTTTTTTTTCTGATATTTTGAACCTTTTTATTTGAATCTGCCAAACTTTAAAATCTCTATAGTTTTTGGTTAATTACATTTTTTGTATTAATGTGTAGGTTATAAGAAGTGTACAGAAGTGCCAATTAGACAGACGGTCGAAATGACCCATTGAATTTTAGTGCAAATTTTTTGTTCCTTACTTAGGATAAATACCTTTATTTTTTTTAGAGCGACGAAAGTCTAGTTCCTATTAAGATTTATGAGGGTAATTAATGTGTTTTTTGTTTATTGTACAAATAAAGCACTTTTTCTTCTTCTTCATCTATGGGGTAATTTGAAAGTTCTGCAAAAAAGCTCTTTCTAAGGCAGAAAAAATGCAGTAATATTGATAGCTTTGACTCAATGCTATAAATTTCGAATGATTCATGTCGAGTCAGTTTGACAAACTTGAATATAGTGACCCCTTGCTTCCCTATATAATTTCTAACAATTTAATTCATGTTTTTAGATAAAATATATATAAAATTATGACAGTCAGAGTTCAATAAATGAATATGACACATAACTTGGGTCTTGCCTAGATTAAGACTTGTTAAAACCAAAAGAGCTTTAGCTACAAACAGTTTAAGATGTTTAACAAGTTACCAATTTTATAAGTAAACCGCTAACAAAAAAACCTTGGTTTGATTTGAGTTCACGCAGGGAGGGGTAAATATCCCTCCGCCGCCCCTCCGAAGCATCCCCACCACTGCTCGGCGCTCGACTCTATTTCAATCTAATAAAATCAGCTGACTAAATCCGGCTCATTCGGTATCGTTCACGTGCTGCGACCCTGTTCAGTGAGAACCGGTCAGTACAGAGTTACTAAGCATTCCCGCTAGAGCGTGATTTAACCCGGTCCATCGTGTTGATTGAACAAAATGAACGACTTGGAAGGTAATGAACCAAGTGAATTAAAGGATCTGCTTTGCAAATATGGTGTTTTCGGATAGAGGAATAAGACAACATATTTTACAGTGAATTGGATAGATAAATAACAATAAATATAAATTGTTTCAGGAATCTAAGTAAATGTAAATATATATTTATTATTAGATACTGATTAACAAAAATTAACTGTATGTTTACTATGTGCATTTACTAAATATTTTAAAGCGTTTAATAACTTAAGAATCAATGGACTTGGTTGATTCGTATGCCTTTGATTTATCAAAAAGATTATTTCACTACAAAACGTTTCGAATAAATTACTAAACAATCAAAAACAGATACATTGCAATGTTTTTAAAAATTAATTTAATTTTATAAATAACAACACATTTTTAACCACTTAATCCTGATTTAAGTTACCACCACTTTTCATAATACCCAGCTGATCACTAAAAAAATATTATCACAATTTTACAAAAGAACGCCTCATCTCAGATCGCCCTGCACATCGCACCTTTTATCGACCACATGATAACCTTTTAAATGCTAATAGGCAATTAATTTTTAACAGCACTAATGTTAAGTTTTTTTCATTTCAACTACAGAATATTTTTACAATTTCAATAGACAATCGAATAAAAAATTTAAAAAGAGGTCAATAAACGCTAAAACCATGGATTACTTCAATTTTTGTTCAGCTAAAACAAAAAGGGAAAAATTACGTAAAATTTGTGAAAAAGCAACCATTTAAAGTGGAGCTTAAAAACCGCTATGTCAATTGCAGGAACATTGTAAGCAAAATTTAAAGCGTTAAAAATA
>NW_025790656.1:0-5016 GCF_021130785.1 Homalodisca vitripennis
GAGCTTGAAGCATACCTAAGACTGGAAAAACACTACTTAAGAATGGACGGGGAAAACGTACTTTGATTTATTACGTATAGTAACACCATTGTTTTACCAAACAAGATACAAAAATGAGGGAAGCCATTACACCACATGAAAAACTGACTGCGACATTGCGGTATCTAAGCACTGGCAGAACAATGGAAGATTTAAAGTTTTCAACGAGAATTTCCCCCCAAACATTAGGAAGAATAATTCCAGAGACCTGCTCAGCTATTGTCAAGGCCTTGAATGACTATTGCAAGGTTAGTAGCCTAATGTGTGTTTCAAGTAGTTTTGAAAAATCCAAAATATGAAACCAGAATAAAAGTTAAAAAAGAAAAAAAAGTGGGTCTTTGTTGTTTTCGAATGCCAACATACTGTTAAGAAATTACAATATTTTTAATCTGCTTATGGATTTGTTAAGGTACATAGCCTACACATTGTATTATGTCACTACTTTTTGCTAATTTTAAATTACAACTCCAGTATCTCTAACGATTACGAGTTCATTTCTGTGTGCACACAACATTTAACCATTTTTATAAAGTAGTAAAAGGTTTAATGAAACTCATACAAAATTATTGTAAACATTATATTATCCATACTTGTATTTGTTGCGTTGTACAAACAACACATTTACTTTTTATAACTAAGGAAGAAAAAGAAAAAAATCAATTTAATTAATGTAAGTATAAAGATAAAAAGTAATACGTACCTATGGTGTATGTTTAACCACAAATGATAAAGTAATAATTATAAAAACTATGACACTGTCAAACATAACATTGCAATCAGTATTACAAACACATGGCAGCTCACAACAGTACCGCATATGAAAAGATTAAAGTGTAATTTTAATTGGAGTGCAAAATATTTTCACCACAAAACAAAAAAAAAATAATAAATGTAATTTGTTCAACATATAACTCTCAATTTACTCAACTACTGGAGTAGGCACTAACTAAACAAACCGCACTGCTTGGGTTGTGAAAAGTTTACAGGGTTTAAGCCTACTTGTTAATAATAGAACACTTAATTTAGATTTGTATAGTTGACACTGAAGCCAGACATTGCTGTATCATCATACATTGGTTCAATAGGTAGATCTACCTCCAGAACTTGGGGTAACACTAGCTGCCCGATGGGTGTTGTGGAACTTGAGTAAAGAATACCTGGTTAACTGTAGCAAAATCGTGTTAGTCCACCTAGTTCTTGCTTCAAACAGGGCATCCATTAATGATTTTCTGCGCATAAAATCCTTTGCTCATTTGTTCAGCAAATCTCAGCTTTGTGAGCAAACGTTTTCTTCCAAAAGAGCGTCGTAGTGATCTTCTTCTTTTGTTTTTGCCATTCGTTGTCCAATAAAAACCAAGACTTGAATCACAGCGGGGACAATTTTTTTTTTTGCCGTTTAAAAGAATCTTTATTTCAGGTGTTGCACAGAGGTAATAATATGAAGCGGTTCTAGCAACTTGAGGAGGATTCTGTAGATATTGGGGCGCTGGTACATTTTCCTCAGCATCTAATGGTCCTTTTTTTGTGAATCGTCCAGCATCTCCTGTAAAAAAAAAAAGTTTGAAACACAATGACAAAATCCCGTGACTTTTCGCGAGATATTCCTTTATTTCCGTGCCCGGTAGACACGCCTGTCATTACTTAATAATGAACCACAATATCAATAAATGATTCAGTTAATCAACCACAGTACATTCTTAACTACTTATTTATTACTTTCTGCAAAATATTATATTGAAAAAATTACAGAGGGGGTGGCGTAACTGAAAACGAGGGGTGATCCGGTTCTCGATGGTTTTGATTTCCATTAAAATTTGTTTCCGTACAAAACGCTGTGTCTGAAATATAGAACAGCTGAACAGTTTTATGAATTGTTTTCAGGTTACCGAATACAGCCGAGGAGTGGAAACAAATTGCACAGTAGTACGGGGAAAAATGGTGAATTTCCCCAACTGCCTAGGCAGCATGGATGGAAAGACATATAGCCATAACACCACCACCTGGCAGTGGTTCTTACTTCATAACCCATAAGGGTTTCCATAGTCAGGTACTTTTCTGCATTGCTAGTGCAAACTATGAAATAATTTATTTTCATTTTGGTGTTTAATGGCCGGGTTATCTGATGGAGGAGTTCTGAAAGAGACAGACTTCAACAAGAAACTAACAGATAAAAGCCTCAATTTACCTGAAGAGGGCATTGTAGACGGCGAAGCTCTTCCATACGTATTTTATTGCAGATGACGCCTTCCCCCTAACTGAGGTCATAATGAACCCTTTTCCTATAGGGTGCAAACAAACCTAGAAAGGTATATAACTACCGACTCTCAAGAGCACGCCGAATGGTCGAAAGTGTTTTTGGGGGTTCTCGCTGAGAGATTTCAGGTTCTACAAAAACCCAAACACCTTCATTGACTTGAAGAAAGTGAATAGTGTTGTTGTTGCGTGCTGCTACCTGCACAACTATTTGCGTAGGACAATCCCTCAAAGGTATCCCCCTAAAGACTGGTTGGATTTAGATGACGACGAAGTTGGTGTTCTAAGCCTGGACCAAGAACCAGCGATCACATGGCATTACAAGTAAGACAAACCGATCGCCCAATGGCTAGTGCAAAAGAAGTAAGAAATAAATTTGTTCATTATTTTAGCAACAAAGGAAAAGTGGAATGGCAAGACAAAATACATCTCTTAGTTTATAAGATTATTTGAAAACAAAATACCTCCGATGACAAACTGTAAGTTTAGTTGTAGCATTGTGAATACATTATTTAACCGCAAAACTAGTAAATTTAATTCTCTTACCTCGTCTTCACTGACTCTTCCCTTTTCCTAAGTTGGAAGTCCCTCCTAGACATTCTTCCTGGTCAATAAGAAACAAAATTCTCTGTAGTACCACAGCTTTGGTACATATATATCGTCTGTACCACTGCCAGAACGTTGAGAGGCTGTTACCTTTCTTTGTTCCTTACGAAATGCACTTCTGATATTGTTTATCTTCTTCAACACATCGCTTTTTGTTGCAGTACTGTCAAACCCTTTCACTACTAATAGTAAACTACGGTGGGCTGCTTCCTTCTTTTCCCTATTGTGATAGTCTTTTGACTTAACCTTCCATACACATTCATGTTTTCCTAAACTCCTCTATAAACTGTAAAAGATTATCCTTCGACCAACTGGCCATGATTGCCGCGTCACAAACAAAACAATGCGCAACCACCAAACGCTCACCAACTCAATGACGCATGAGGCCGACACGGAGCAGCTGAGCTAGCGCATGCGCATATCTCGCAGCTTGGACTGTCGACTGTGGCCTGTCACGGGAGCCTCCACTAACTAGCAGTTCCCCCTGCAGTCCGATCGTTGAACTGTCGCACCGTGCGACAGTTGACAGTCCAACGATTCGCCTGCCGGATTCCCCATCCACTTACAGTTCTAACTGCAGTCCCGGACTGTCTCAGTCCAGGACTGCAGTTAGAACTGTAAGTGGATGGGGGGCCTAACGCAAATTCTAAAAATATACCTTTTTTAAAATGTAGCAGGTGTTCAAACTGTTCACCTTCGGCTATTTGACAGTGGGGCTAGACGTGTGTAAAAATTTGTATAAAATCAGGAAACCGATAAAAATAGTAACGTACAGTTAAATGAAATATACGAAATATTGTATAACTGTAAGCTTAATTAAAAAGAGGACTGTAAATTTATATTTTATGACAAATAGTATATTAACACAATATGTGTACTATCAGAGAAAAAAAAACCCATTTATTGTAACAATTGCGTTGGTCGGTTTTGCAAAAAACGTTTGGGAGTTCTTATTACAGAGCAGTGGATCTTACAATCCAAAAACGTAAGTAAATTTAAGCATGTACTTGACTGACTAGGATTTTCAGCTTGTAGTCTTGAGCCTCAATAGTAGGTCTAAAAATGAAACAAAATACTGAAAAGCACTTAGTGACCATGTAGCAGCACTTTGAGTTGTGTGAGTACATTTGGAGGATACCGGTTCTTCAGAGTAGAAATAAAATTTGAAAATCAAAACTAAAACGAATATATCTCTAAATCGTAAATTTGGTAACAATTCATTTAGTAAACTATTATTACATATTGGAAGTAATTTAGGGTTAAATAAGATTGTGTTAGTTAACGAAATTATCAAAATTCTGTTTATTATAATGTATGCACTTCATTTACACATATTTTTCACCCCTCCGTTTATATTTTTCGGCACTGCCCACCATTTTTTTTAAATTACAAAGACCACGTAACAAAAACTCTGAAATTTTTACATAATTTAATAACAGAAACTGTAAAAAATACATTTTACTCTTCCAAGCAAAGTATCGTTAGAATACTTAAGGTGGTGTAATCGGTTTTTGGATTTAGAGAATTTTTTTATGATGAATTCATAATTCGTTAAGATGAATTATACATTCTCTGAATGTATAAAAAGATAAAACTTTTTCGTTCCAATGTAAAATTAATTCCCAGAAAAAATTAGGAAATTTAGGCAATTTTGTAATCTGGCCCTAATAAAAAAATTTATGAATATAGAAAAATGAAATTTTACAGCATGTACGATACATCCCTACTAATATTATAAATGCGAATGTAAATTTGTTTGTTACCCTTTCATGTGAAAACTATTTACACGACCATCATGACACTTTGTAACATATTCTTGGAGGTATTAGAAGTAATATAGGGTATAAATAAACAAAATTTTTTTTTACTAAAAAGATTTGTCAAATACTCAAAATCTCTCTACTTCAACGCCATCTAGCATCCCAGTAATGAAGTTCCAACCCTGAGTACTGTCATACCTGCACACTGTATTATCGATGGTCACGTTAACATCTAATCCAATCCAATCCAATCCATCCATCCAATTGATTATAATTTCAGGGTGCTCGGAATTCTTCTATATTTAATTTTATTTTCTTCTGTTATTATTTCATGCAATGTAAAAAATATTTGAATTTT
>NW_025790657.1:0-4425 GCF_021130785.1 Homalodisca vitripennis
AACGTCCCAGATTTAATGACGTGTTTGGTTTTTACGGTAAAGTATTTATATTTGTACCATAAAAAAGTATTTTTTATTTTTTTTTGTACGGAAAACTTTTTTGAATGCTAGGTGTTGTTTTTTGAATTTAAACAGAATTTTTTTATTATTTTAAAAAATAGATTAAAAGATGAAAATTATCCACACCGGCGCATCATTCCGAGGTTTGTTTTAATACCTGATGTACCTCCAACATTTTTGCCCCCTATAGTTTTGTTATACATTAAAAAACACTGCAAATATATCGTGCGGGTCACACAATGACAAAAAACTCTTGAAAAAAGATGGTACATACTGCTCTCCTTGAGAATAATCTGTAAGGAAAGGGTAATTTTGTTCTATAAATAAATACATTTCCCTATTTATAATAAAAAAATTTTAAAAATTTACCAAAAAATTTTAAAAAAACTATCCAATTTTTTTTAAGGGGTTTTAACTTAAAGAAAATAATAAAGGGTTTGTAAATTTTTTTAATGGGCCCATATGGGAAAATGTTTGGGTCAATGCAAAAATTGATTTTTGGGTTTCTATGAAAATTTTCCCTGTTTCCAGTTTCCTCGCTTTTTTAATACCTTTTTTCCCTCTCAAATTTTAACTGAGGGATTTTTCTGAACTTATTTTATTTCAAACAATGCCTTTAAAACTTTTCAAGTCTATTGAAAGTTTTTTATCCCACTGTTTCTGAGTATTTTGGTCAAGAAGTTTTTATTGACATCTGGAACCCATTTTTAATGCAAAGGGATTTAAAAATTAATGACCTTTTTAAATGTTTCAGGAACTGGGAATAAACACTTAGTCCCCTATAAATTATCGTCTGAAAGTTTTAAAAAATCATAAATATTATGGAAACTTCATACCTAAGATTACAAAGTTCTTAAGCTATTCAACTCCTCTCTAATCCATATACAAACAAAAGGGCTCGAAGAGCGTGTATGGTGATTGAAAAAAAAACTATGATTTGTACTTAATCACGAATTTCTAAAATACTTAAGGTACTATGCATCAAAAATAGAACTCTGTTGTTGAAATTTTTTTGCAGTTGTAAAGGGATTGAATTACATGGCTATTTGCTTCTTTAAAATTTTCAAGGTTTTTTTTAAATCACATATTCGTTTTGTTTATTATTTTTATGAAAATTTATGAAAAAAGGTTTGCCCGGTAAATTTTTACCATTAAACCTTTTAAACCCCAAAATAATCGTATAAGGCTTTCCTAATGACCCCAATTCCCTAAATCCTAAATGGATTTCTGCCAATGTAGAATATGCTCGCTTGAAGATTTTCCTACAGGATTTTAAAAGCTCCATGCCTCTGGGTGGGAACTCTGAACATTACGTACTTTATTTCTGGGGATTTAAAACAAAACCAGACCACTGTTTAATTTTTGTTAGCTGGTTTTTAAATTTTAAAATTTTAAAAATTATCATATTATTTAAATATATTTTAAAACGAAATTATAGGGGATATAAAAAACTATTTTTTTCATTATTAATTTCATCACTTTTTCGCTTTTAAGGGTTTTTGGACGAAGCTATTCCAATAACCCCTTTTTTATACGTAGAAATTTAAATTGTAGGGTATAAAAAAAAGCAAAGATGCTCCATACAGCCTGTAATGATGCGTTATATTTTTTTTAAAATGTAATTTTTGCAATGAAAGGCTTGTAAATAAAAACTCGTTAGTATAAAGGGAAAAAAACCCAAAAAAGACCAAGATGATAAGTTTTACGTAACCCGAAGTTAGCAATAAACAGGGCGAAACCCGATTTTTTATGAGCAAAACAAAATTTTTCAATTTACATGAGATAATTAAAAAAGAATTAGGTTTTAGAAATAAGAAATTAAAATGAACAATTTGGTGAATAATATAAAAGTAGTTTAAATACACAATATACATTATAGGTTACTATCTATTATTTTTTAAAAAAAAGTTTTATTTCTTTTTATTTCTTTGTTTAAAATTTTAGATTTTTCAGAATTTTTTGTTGTAAAGTTAAAACACATATGTAAATTTGGGAAACCTTTCGTCCCGGGGTTTTGGGACATTTTAAAAGGAAGGGATAGTAAAGTTTTTTTTAAGTATAAGAAATACATTTGAAAAAAATCTATTATTTTTTAAAAAAAAGTTTTATATCTTTTTAAAAATTTTTTGTTAAATTATAGATTTTTTTAGAATTTATGTTTGTATGTTTTAAACACATACGTAAATAGAACCTACGTCTGGGTGTCGGGGGTATTTTATAAGGAAGGGATAGTAAAGTTTGTTTTAAATATAAGAAATACATTTGACCAAAAAAAAGAACAATTTAAAATAGGATTAAAAATAAATTTTGATAGTTTTTCCCTATGGGGAGCCCGGGTTTCAAGTTATGAAAAAGAAGTTTTATTTCACGCATATAAATGAAATCACTGGAAGCTGAATTGAGTATTAAACACCGCTCAGAGGCCTCTTGATCCATTCAACGTGCTAACACATGAAAGCAAATATTACAAACCTAAATCAATATCTCATTAAACATTTAACAATAATTGAAATTAAAAATTAAATAACGTTGATTATTTATAGAATTAATCCGAGTTTACATATCACAAAGAGTAACAATATCATGGATGATCGTATAACACAACTAGTCGCTATGACAACACATTGATATGACATCTTATAGGTAATTATCAATGAGTTATAATGAAACTTGTTTTTGGATGTTTCCAGCACTTAGGGTAACTGCAAGCTAAGTTTGTTTAAATTCAATTCAATTTTTAAACATGTGTTAAGTATTATTGCGTTAAATAACTTGTTTTTTATTGCCTAATATGAAAAGGCTACTTTTATTGAACAATAATTATGTATATATTTTTTGTGCAATTTATAACTCTATATTCGCCTTTATTTTACTAAACTGTATATACTGCATTAATTCTATATCTCTTTCTGCGGCCTAGTGCCTACAATACAAAATTCCTTGCTGGATTAAAATATTCACGCACAGTGACAGACCAATGAACCACTGTTTCACGAATCAACTGTTTACTGTACACTCACCAACCAATCACAACGGTTGACTTATCAATTGCCCACCTTGCAAGCGACTGCACGCTTGCTCAGTGTACGCTCAGTCCAGCCTGGGGCACTTATATAGCACTCTAGCCACTGCTGACCATACTTAATCAACACGTGACTTTATGCCCCATGTGTTACTCTCTCACTTAAATATTAGTTTATCTCTATTTGTTGTACATTTACATTAACATTAAAGTCAGTGCTCTGGATTGGCAATCTCTACCAGAACGTCTCTGTTCCCGGACACCCGCGTCTACCGTGCTCTACAGGACTGGCCATAGTGTTATGAACTATTAGTTTGTGGTCGTATTGTGCGTGAGTGAATCCATGAAAGAATCTTCCGTCTTCACGCCTGCCTACAAGACAGCAGCCTATTTCCACACTTCCTGATCACGACCTGGCCCTCAACAACAGCAGACTACGGTTACCCCTCATGAAAACAAAGGTAACTGTTTATTTTTTGCACTTTATTTGAATATCACTGTTCATAAACTCATTATGTGTAACTATACCAATTACATGGTATACTTTAAATAAAAATAAAAATTTAATAAATAAAAATTTATTTTAGATTTTTGTAAATGGATAGGGAATAAAAAAGTAAATTTATATTGTAATCCAGCGGCAGGCACAACGCGCTTGGAATCTGGTCTAGACCTGACTTGATGGCAGTGAATGCTAAACAATAGTTTACAGTGGACTCTATTTTGGTTAGGCGGCCAACCGGCGTTGGGAGAGATTTAAACAGACCTGCAGGAACAGGAGCGTAGTCGGTGCAGGCCGAGAAACCACGTTCTGCTACCATTCCGAGTTGAGAAGCGATAGAGTAAAGTCTTTAGTGCGAGTTTAAAAGTAGTGTCGGGCGTAGGATCCGTCGGTATAAATTATATTAATACCGAACTCCAAGACCTTCACGACCAAAGAGCTAAGTACTTTTGACTGAATTATTAAATTTTTCTAAATTTGAAATTTGCAATATGTAAGAAGTGAATTAATTTAAAATTGGAATTGAAAATTTGAAATTAACGATCAAATTCTGTTGAGTGAGGATATATATATATATATATGAATTGTAAAGGAGTAATTTATTAAAGTCGAACGTAAAATTTAATTGAAATTCTAAGGATTGTAGTAAAAATTAAGAGCTGCAGGTGCTGCACCATATCCTGTAGGAACTTGTGAAAAATTCCTGTTGAGAACTGTTTAGTTTTGTTTGAGAATTTAATTTGAAAGAAGTTTATTATTATTATTTTATTAGTTTTGAGAAGAAGCCTATTTAATTTATTTCATTCAGATTTATTCAAGATTATTATTTTATTTTTTATAT
>NW_025790658.1:0-1856 GCF_021130785.1 Homalodisca vitripennis
CATAACATTTTTGCCAACTGTAAAAATAAACTTTAAATACTAGTGGAAAATCGGGAATTCAATAAAAACATCAATTCAAAAGTATAAAAAGCATTTTTTATTCAAAAAAAAACCATTTTTTATTGTTTTGTATATAAGGTCTTAGTGAATCAGTCTTAACACTTACTTCAAGGAACAAAATTAGTATTATAAGCTACAAACAAACTTTTTTATAATATTTTAGGGATCTTTTTTGTAATTAGCCTACAGTAATAAAGTATAAAAAGTCTAAAAAAACTTATTTGAAAATAAGTACTCATGGATCAGTCTTTTCTGCAAGAAACTTTTTTTCCCTTTTTTATTTCATAAACACCCCTAAACAATTTTTTGCACACATTTTTTTTTTTACCATCAACGATTACACATATGAGACAGTAAAAGCCTGTTATAGAAAGCAAAACTTTTACCTAAGTCTGCCGGGGGAACTTTTTTTTTGTACTAATATAGCCATTCTTTCACTAATTTTTTGGTCACGAACACTTACTGGAATAGAAATTATTAGATATTTCTTTTTGGATTTCAGACTTTACTACATTATAACATTTTTTTTTTCTTGCAACACGCGTGAACATGTAAAATGTCGGGGGATGTTTTATTTTTCCTTACGAGTTGTGAAACTTGATCTTTTTTTTGATTTTTCTACTTCTCGAACTCTAACACATTTCTTTCTTTTTTTAGACGAGGCACAACGCTTTAACATTAGCTTCTTTATTACCTGGTTCAGGTGTCCCTGTAGTTTTGTCTCCACTGCAAACTCACGATTTTAGGGTCTCACCACAATTTTTTCTACAATTCCACGGGATTATAATAAAATGATAAAAACTGACATAGATTAATGATGCGATTGTTTACAACCACTTAACACCTGTTCTGAAAGTATTGCTTTTTTTTAAAACCCTAGTTTGTCCAAAAGCAAAAACATGAATTTTACCATATCAAACTTTTCAATACTAAGCATAAATCATTGCATAGTATTTTTCAGAAACAAAACTTATATGTTAACATAACAATTTTGACATCTGCCAACTTTTAATGTAACATATTTTTTAAAAGATGTCAAAAGTGGGGAAACCAATGTATCTTTTTGCCATCTTATGAATTAGGAAACCTGCAAAATAAATTACAGAAGACCGAACTTTATAAGTCAACTTATCCATTTTTTCCAACATTGCAAATGTTTAAATAATTTGAATTTAGGTTAACATAATTTTGATATGCCGACATATCAAGTTTTTACATCTGTTAGATTTCAGGCTAAAATTGTATTTTCAAAGATGTTAAAAGTGGGGAAAAAATAATATGTTTTGGGATCTTAGAGTTATAAATTTTAAAAACAAATTATGGTTGCCTTAAAGTCGGGTTTTTCGGGCGAAGATTTTACGTACAAGTCTTTTTCTCGGTAGAATATTTTTTTGATAAATATTTTAAATTGCACAATAGGGAAAAAGGGAAATTTAATAAAAATAAAATTCACAAATTTTAACTATAAAATAATTTTGTTTACTAAAACATTTACATAATTTTAAATTTAATTAAAATTTGTTTTTTGTAAATGGTAAAGTTGAAAAAACATTTACTAAAATTGGAATTTGAAATTCTTGCTAAACACATTTTAAATTCTAACTCCGCGCGGGTGATGGTCGGTTTAGTTCGTTTGTTTTTGGGCGCACTGTTTTTGACAGGTTGAGGTTATAATTTTTTATTTTAAATGTTTGACTAGCAATACCGCTGTTTCTTTTCAACGACTGAATTCGATTGATTTAAACTAATAATTTACTTAACACTACAACATTTGTCACTATAAAAGACATAACCTA
>NW_025790659.1:0-5056 GCF_021130785.1 Homalodisca vitripennis
GAGAACAACAGTTCTCTGTGAGAGAATTCGGTTCCGGCATTAGATCTCCCAACGTAGCAGCTGTCATGGTAAACAGCTTCACTTCCACTACCTGACACATAAACAGCGTGACACATTTGGAGAGTGGAGAACAACAGTTACGTGCGCGAGAATGCGGTTCCGGCATTAGGCCTCCCAACGTAGCAACATTGTCATGATAAACAGCTTCACTTCCACTACCTGACACATATACACCGTGACACATTTGGAGAGTGGAGAACAACAGTTAGGTGCGCGAGAATGCGGTTCCGGCATTAGGCCTCCCAACGTAGCAACATTGTCATGATAAACAGCTTCACTTCCGCTAAAGGTGGGCACGAGAAGCTTCTCTTACTTTGATTCAGTCGTCTATAATGAACTCCGCATACTATCCAAGGGTAGTTCTTAAATTTAAATTCATGCTGCTGTTTTGTTCAATTTTAGCTGATAAGGGTAATTTATGTTTGAGATTAAACATTAGTTTTAAAAATAATTCTAGATATTTAGTTGTTTGTAAACCAGAAATAGAATAATCACGATGTTAAATATATATATATATATATAATATATATATATTTATTTGTAAGAGAAAATATAACAGTTTGGTAGTAATAACGTATGCCAGGATAAATAATCCTCTGTAGGTCAAAATGGAAATATCATTAAGAATTTGTGAGGTAAAAAATAAAATGAATTGATTTTCAACTTACAGTGAATTTTGACACGTTTATAAGTACAATAAGCTACAATATGTATGTTATAAACTAAAGTATCACATAATTATTTGTATCAATAACACTTCTAATAAATTATTTGAAATTAAGACAAAAGGAGGGATATAACACAATGGACGTGACCTTAACAAATTAGAAAATTTCCCTTTACAGTCTTATAATGCATAGTACGGTATCCGGCACTGTCGGGTTAAATTTAATGCTTCAGACTCCAAGAAAATCACTTTAAAAGAATTCGCTTTATGTTCAAAACTGGGAAATCGATATTAGTTAACTATAATGCACGGTTTGCCAGAGTTTTCAAAGTCGGTATTGTTCCGTAAAGTTCTTGTTCTAAACGAACAAGAACAAAAAACTAAAAAAAGGTTGAGGGCGTACTAAGCCAAGATTCGTCTGCGACTCTGTCATTTTACGTTCCTTGTATGAGACTAGTACTATATGTTACAGTTTTCGACCGTGTATGGTCTAACCTGGAAATGTAAGGTAGAACTGACTGCTTGTTGTTTTCCTTCAGGCAGTTGGTTGACCGGAAGGACTGTTGGATTATTACGGCTTGACGTTGGTCTTTAGACAGAATTGAATATAGGAGATAATTCCACCGGCTGCGACAGGAGTTTTCCCCACCCAATTTTTTCGAGCTTCACACATCCACCCCTTTTGGCCAATTTGTGATTACTGTATGACAACGATTAGAATTTATTTCTCTTAGGACAAGAAGCTTATAAATTGCACTTAGTCCTGTAAGAACAATTGCGCTGCTTCCGGAGTGACAGGATATTCAGGATGGGTAAGGTTAGTGAGTAGGGGCCGCCTCCTATCGAGATCCATGAGGAAGAATTTAGGGCACTACATCTCAAAGTCATGTCTCCTCGGAAGAAGGGAAGGCCACCTATGAACCTGCCTCTCCAGTCAAAGTAGGCAGGGGGTGGCACATCCTCGTTGAGGGTAGCAAGAACATATGAGGTTAGGGAACAAACCTCACCAACTCCAACAGTCATCTACCACAGTAGACTGGACCTATTGACTTTCTCATGAACCCCAGAATCTTGATATTTGCGGTTAGTGATATGCTGCTCCTGTACATCATAAGGTTTCCCAGATTGAAGTGACACATCGGTTTTTTGCTGTACCCAGTGATGGGCTCAACTATAAGGTATAAACCAGCCAGAAGTGATCCCTGTTGCGTAAACGATTGGAATTAGCCAAGCGAGATTACTCTGATGTGTTCGAAACATGTTGCTTGGATAAAGAGTAACGGGAATATGAACGTATAATATATATTCATCTCAATATTCACAATCGGAATAAACAAATAAGTAATTTCCAACTATGAAATAGATTTCGTAATATGTCCTTTATATGGAACACGTAAAGTGTTCTATTTATATAAATGTTATTAATATTAATTCTAATGGAATTGCTTACAAATAAAACTAAATATCAAGCACCAAACTACAAAAATTAAGGTAACTAAGCAGCTAAATCTTATAAACAAGAATGAATCACTAAATATGTTGCTAAGCGCTAACCTCGAGCTAATTCTTTTCTGACATATTGGTTGAAGTCTTAGGAAGGTTTCGATTAAGAGAAAACTGGTTATTAAAAAATTGAAATGGAACCGTCGCTAGGCCTCACTGATGTTACCACTGTTACCAATAACCACTGCTGCAGATCTCAGTACGCGCTGGCGATACGCAGCTTTCCACAATATACTTCAACCCTGCTGTTTTGCTGCCTCGTACAGTATACACTCCTACATTTCCATTGTCTCACAATGTAATCCTGCGAATCAGTAGGCAACTGATTACTTAATACCTCATGAAACAATCGTTAACCTGCAGAAATTAAAATTGTTCTTTCAAATTTAGTTAGCAATATTCATATAATATACATACAGGGTGTACATAAAGTCCTGCACGGGTATAATATTTTCTGAACGATAACAGATAAATAAACAAGATTTGGTACATCAATACTACACCTAAAAATCTACTTTTTGAAGGAACTATAAGTTTTCTGTAATATCATGGGGACGTCCCGAAAGGAGTCAGAAGGAAATCTTAAATAGGAGCATATGTCAATATGGACATAATTTTAAAGGGCTTATCTAGCAGAGTTTAATGCCACAAACCGCACTCAAAAAAATTGATCCAGTACAAAATGGCGGCTGTTCAAAGATTTTACTTGGTTACATTTTATAGTAGCCATAACCCCAGTAAAGCAAAACTGCAACCAAACGAATACTGCAGCTAACTACTACATTATGCTTGTCAGTTGTACAGAATTGAATTATGACATTAATTATCCTCAAGGGTTACAAATTTGGTCCTAATATTTTGATAACGGGGAAAACTTGCCTTTCCCTTTAAAAAAGATCTCCCTGTCTAAAAATATAAATAGGTTACACTGTAAAAGAAAAAAACCAAGGACATTTAAATAAAGTGTAGTCGAAGTATTGTAGTATTTGGAGTAATGCGAGTATTGTAGTCGAAGTGTTATCGCGCTGACTAAAGGAACGAGGCCACCTGAAAATAAGCAGAACGCATCCTTTAAGTAAAAAATCCCACCAACTTTCTGGCTATTAGATTAGTAATTTTACAGCATAGATTTACATATATCTAAACATTTGACTGAAACAGCGGTTTCAGAATGACTAAGATTTATTTTGTAAACATACAATTTATAAAACTTACGGTACTGGGTAAGTTCGCGTTGGTAGCATAAAATAACATTTTCCTGAAACACAATACAATTAATTAATCATGTATTTGTCTTTTTAAAAGTAGTTGCTTAAGTGGTGGGCTACACATATCATACAAATTAATAAAATCGATTAGTATATGACGGTGATAAGACATTTTCTCTGCTTGCAGAGTCTACATGATGAGAGACAATATTGCACGCCAGGACTACTAAATATGTTCAGAGTGAATAATAAACCAGACAGTAAGAGGTGTTATATTAGTCACGTAAGACCAGCCAGTTAAAGATTTTCAGTTCGTGACAAGTATTTCAGAAAATCAATGGTGTCGAGGGAATGTAGTTCATGAATACAAGTCTCGTCAGTCAGGAGAGTAAGGGAAAAATTATAGACTGATAAGCCAGAATTTTAGAGGCTTTGTGTTTTGTTACATTAAAAGTGGCAACAGGCAATCAAACCAGAGGATTTAAGTTCCGAAAGTCAGAGGTTTTGGGCAAGAGTAAATATGGCTATCATGTCAGCCACCAAGAGTTGTTTCAGTAGAACTGCGTATAACATGGCAGACAATCAAGGGAGTCACGCGAGCATATAGAAGGTAAGATATCTGAGAACGCTGTTAATTTGGTGGATGCAGGCAAAACAGTCTGGAGATTCTCGATTGTGCATAACATTCTAGACATATAAGTAAAAGAGTTAGTGAATTTGTGGTGTAAGAGTGAAACATACCAGACGCTAATGGGGAGTGACCCTCAACGGATAACTGGTTTGGCAAGGCAGACAAGTTGAGTTGATAGATACGTTTAATTTTTGGATAAAGGTCAGATAAAGACAGATATCGTTCAAAGATTTCAGTTGTGTAGTTAAATTGCAGGATGTGTTAAATTCCATGTTAATCAGCCAAGTTATTTTTTTCAGATTGCAGGAATAGCAGTAAAAATGGGTTGGTGGCAAGTAAAGGTCGATTCGCAATCATAAATGTTAGTAAAGAGAATATATTACTAGGGCGGTAGTTTTGAGTAAATCATGTTTAATGTAAGATATGAATTCAAGATGACAAAAGAAAACCGAGGTTTTGTAGGGTAAATATTTAAATGGGGTGAGTCTACCCAGCCGGATCACTTTTGGCTGGTTTATACCTTCCAGTTGAACCTATTCAACTGAGCACAGCAAAAATCGATGTGTCACTTAAAACTGGGCAACCTTATGGATGTCCAGGAGCAGCACATCACTAACCGCAAGTGTCGAGATTTTAGGGTGCAAGGGTAATTCGATAGGTCTAGTATACTAGGAGAGATGACTGTCAGAGTTGGTGGGATTCGTTTCCTAAGTATCAGAGGTTCTTGCTACATCAACAAGAGTGTGCCACCCCCCACCTGCTTTGACTAGAGAGGCTAGTTCAGAGCTTTCTTCTTCTTCTTCCGGGGGGGCATGTTTTTAAGTTTAGTGACCTAATTATTCCTCATGGATCTCGATATGAGGAGGCCCCAACTACCTAACCTTGACCATCCTGAACACACTGTCACTCCCGAAGCAACGCTAAATTCTTACGGGACTAAGTGAAATTTGTAAGCATCTTGTCCTAAGAGAACAAAAAAGTGGGTTG
>NW_025790660.1:0-5301 GCF_021130785.1 Homalodisca vitripennis
AATCGTGTCATTGTCCATCCATCTGTGTGAAATCTCTTCAGTCCTTTAAACTTGAAACTTGGTACATAGTTGTTCCAAGTTTCTCCTTTTGGAACAATCCTACTGATTTCCAGGTCAAATATCACAGTACATCTGTCCATCTTATAATGTTGACAGAAAGGTCCTTTATACTTGAAACTTGGTACATAAGTTCCTTTTGCCACAAGGAAGAATCCTACTGATTTCCAGGTCAAATATCACAGTACATCTGTCCATCTTATAACTGTTGACAGAAAGGTCCTTTATACTTGAAACTTGGTACATAAGTTCCTTTTGCCACAAGGAAGAATCCTACTGATTTCAGAGTAAAATGGTTCAAGGACAGTCCATCTGTCCGTCTGATAACTCTTGATAGTAAGGTCCTTTACACTTGAAACTTTTATATAGGTTCCTTTTGGTCCAAGGAAGAACCCTACTGGTTTGAGAGTCAAATGGATCAAGGACAGTCCATCTGATAACTCTTGATAGTAAGGTCTTTACACTTGAAACATGTTATATAAGTTCCTTTTGCTCCCAAGTAAGAACCCTACTGGTTTGAGAGTCAAATGGATCAAGCACAGTCCATCTGATAACTCTTGATAGTAAGGTCTTTACACTTGAAACTTGGTATATAGGTTCATTTTGCTCCAAGGAAGAACCCTACTGGTTTGAGAGTCAAATGGATCAAGCACAGTCCATCCTGATAACTCTTGATAGTAAGGTCTTTACACTTGAAACTTGGTATATAGGTTAATTTTGCTCCAAGGAAGAACCCTACTGGTTTGAGAGTCAAATGGATCAAGCAGAGTCCATCTGATAACTCTTGATAGTAAGGTCTTTACACTTGAAACTTGGTATATAGGTTCATTTTGCTCCAAGGAAGAACCCTACTGGTTTGAGAGTCAAATGGATTTAAGCACTAGTTCCATACTGTTAACTCTTGATTAGTAAGGTCTTGTACACTTGAAAACTTGGTATATAGGTTCATTTTGCTCCAAGTAAGAACCCTACTGGTTTGAGAGTCAAATGGATCAAGCACAGTCCATCTGTGCAAATGAATTAACCCCAACCCTTGTAGCAATCATTAACATAATCTTTTTGACGACGGTCACTTCCCTCAAGGTTTCATAAAGTGTCAAAGGTCTATGCAAAACACAAGAAAAGGGAAGAAATCTAGACCCTCGCGAACTATAGACCAATCTCGCTAATATCTACAATTTTGCTAAAAAATCATAGAGAAACTTGTTCTGAAGCGATTGGATGGCCATACCTTAAACAACATGACCTAATCACAGTCAAAACCCAACATGGATTTCAAAAAGGAAAATCAACCTTATCAGCAAATATTGGCCTAGTAGAATCAATCATTGACAGCCATTAGATGCCGGGAAAAGTACGTAACAGCCTTATTTCTTGACTACCAGTAAGGCTTTTGACTGTCTGGGACATGAACCTAATCTTAAAAAAAAGCCTGGAAAATCTGGGAGTAAGAGGCATAGAGAACAAATGTGTTTCTCCAGCTACACTCCGAGGAAGGTCCCACTAAACTTTGTGGAGGTACAGCATACTGAAATTCTTGCATCACCAGTATCGTACACATATCAACTCCAAAATACCACTGGGCACGAGGTGTGCCTCAAGGATCGGTACTTGGGGCCCAGTTCTTTTTATTCTTCTAACTAATGACTTTCCCTACTCTTCAATCGCCCAGCTCCAGTACCTGTACTGCATAATGTATGCCGACGACACTACCCTTCTTATAAAACAAAATGACACAACAGTATGAACTATCCCCCCCCTTAACTCCTTGACTTCTCTCCAACAAGCCCATCAAATACAGAGTGCACTTGAATGATTCTGGCAATAAATCCTAATAAAACAACACAAGTGCATTTGAGTAGGGAAAAAGGAAAATACCAAACAAATATTCCAGACATCATCCAGTCGTTGATTTAAAGAACACAATTTCTGGGCCTAACTATCGATAGTACACTTTCATGGAGGTCATCATGTTAGAGCACCACCCATTTCCAATAAAAAATATGTGCAGGCATATTTAGTTGTTATGAGCGCGAGAACTCAAATCATGTGGGTACTCAGGGATCGCCGTCAAAGGCTGCTTATTACGCACTTGTAGAGTCCCACATTAGCATATGGTCTTAATCATCTGGGGCAGCTCTACTGAAAACCTGAAAAGGCATACTCAACCCTCTCAAAAAAAAGGCAATTAGATCCCTTGCCAATCTTGATATCTCGACCACAAGCAGCAGGGAATGCGTATCCAAATTTGGGCGCATTCTGACTGTACTCAGCCTTGATATGTATGTACGAAACAATTCTACGCAATGTTGACAGACTCAATTTTTGACACTTACAAACAATTTCCTGATAGACTAACCAACACACGACATGACCTCCTAGATATGTTCTAAACACCCCGCCATTCCGATACCACGCCCTCTTTGAAAGAAAAACCGTCCTACATAGGACGAAAAACCTCAGAAATCAACTACCAGATAGGACTTCCAATATTTGCTAACTGGAAAACGCACTGAAAGAAAGCACTTCAAGGAATTCGCATTGGTCAAGGACTCCACTCTACAACCCTGGAGGAGGTTACCTGGGACTCAACAAACACCTAATGAACCTTTTCCTATTACAATTTTATACTATGTTTTGGACTATATTTACTGTACTTAATGTTCATGTTAATAAAGAAAATATTGAATTGATATTGATAACTCTTGATAGGTTGAAATATATATAAGGTCTTGTTACACCTTGGAAAGCTTGGTATTAATAGGGTTCATTTTGCTCCAAGGAAGAACCCTACTGGTGTTGATGTCGCAACGTCAAATGCTGATCAAGCACAGTTCCATCCTTATAACTTCTTGATAGTAATGTTCTTATACACTTTGAAACATGTTATATAAGTTCCTCTTTGCTCCAAGGAAGAAACCCTACTCTGGTTTTATTAGGAGTCAAATGGGATCAAGCAACCATTCCATCCTAGAACTCTTGATAGTAAGTCTTTACCTTGGAAACATGTTAATATAAGTTTCCTTTTGCTCCAAGATAGAACCCTACTGATGTTCAGGAGTCAAATGGATCAAGCCACATCCATTCCTGAATAACTCTTGATAGAAGTACAAGGTCCCTAAGAAACTTGAAAACTTTGTGTTAGTTCTTTCTTCGTCCTTCCAAGGATAAACTGTAATGAATGTATCAGATCAGGCAATTTATACGCCTGAATGATATACATTTATGTTTTGCTGTTGCAGTTTTGCAATGTACTCAGTAAAAATATTAAACAATGTTTTCCAAATGGAGGGGCAGAGAAATAAACATAAGCTGTGAAAATAACGTACACAAATTTGGAACCACGTTTTTTTTAAACTTGAATTCGGCATTTGCTAGAAACTAATTATAAAACGTATACATTTCCCAATTTCGTTTTTTTTCTTTTTAAATCACTTACATTGTTTGGAGTCATTATCGGTCCTTGTAAATTGAGTGCTTTTCTGTTTTAGGATCCACTGACATTTTTCAATGGATCTCTAATTGAGTCAACTAGAAAGAAAACACCAATTTTGTCTTATTAACGCACAATACAAATGCAAGCGAATTTAAATGTGAACAAAAACACTATTCTAATTAACAGACGACAATTCAAAATAAAAATTATTCCTTTCAAGTCTATTTTTTACAGATGTAAGTAGGAAGAAGCTAATATCCGTTTAAAGGGACTTCTATAAAAAAAATCGTGAATTGAAAATCATAATAAAAGTTTTAATAATAATAATAGATATTTTAATTGTCATATTAAGGTGTTTTGCACTCATCGACAAAGTCACTATACAAGCTCCATGTAGCCAAGTCAATAAATAGTTGTGATACATGTTTATGATACTAAAATATAAGGTCCATATGTAAATACCATCCATGAAATATAAACCAATTATCCTCTGCAAAAACATTATAACGTTATTGTTTTTGTATTCATTGCAGAATAATTCTCTTCTGAAAAAACACAATCACAATAACACTGTTTTCCTGTGCTATAGAATGTTTTATCTGCCACATTGTTTGGAGGAAGAACGATGAAAAACAATTCAAAAGGTCATACTTTACTTATTAATGCATATTATTTAAACTTCACGAACAATAATAATAATTTCATGATTAGGATAAGGTACATTTTATGGAAAGAAATTTTTAAAAGTTACGTATTTTGGTCCAAGACCATTCAAAGTTAATTTGGGGCTGACGTAAAAACAGTAAAGTTTGGCCTGGCACTTCTTGATACAGCTTAGAGTTTAAATGCCCGTTATCTTCTTGAAAAACCTTACACTTTTTTGCAACATCACCTACAACAAAGCTTGGTACTGAAAGGGTTAATAACCACAGGTAAACTAGATTGTCCGCACAGTAGATAATAAATTTTTTACACGCAGTCAATCAAAAAAAATCATAGAGAGCATTTTTTTTACTTGGGCAACGTCCGCCCATGGGAGGGATAATGTGCGTTACTATTAATTTACCCACTCTATTAGTAACAAAACGGTTACATATTATACATCATTGTAAATGTTATTAAATTCTCTATAATATGGTGGTATTTGGAAAAATGATTAAGTCAATAAGGTAAACTTTAAATATAAATGAGATATTCAATTGTACATAGAAAAATGTTTGTTGTGTATTCTTATATTAGTATAAGACTGCATGTCTTGTGGACACAAAGAAGTGTAAAATCAACATAACAATTATGACAGTTAAAAAAGTAGCTGCAGGAAATTAATGCAATAATATGTATGTATAAATCAATATTGGTATGAATTTTTGATGGAAAAATGGCAAAATCACTGTCAATTAAGATAAAATATGTTTCATATATTACCTCTATATAATAGCATTCAGTTAGACATAAAAACGTGCAATGAAACAACTAGTTCAACAGTACTGACAGTAGATATTTCGATTTAGCAGTTCCAGAAGTACTGTAAGATGGCAGCACAAGGCTGACAGCCATGATTAAAGCAGTTGATGGATCCAGGCTTCCCGTCCAGAGCGATTGGAAAAGCAAATTACAAAGAGAGGGTTTTTAAAAGCCAATTAGGAGCACTAACAATATTCATAATATAAAAAAAACAAACAGTCAAAATTAGCTGATTTTTCTAGAACATCAAAAGATAAGCGATTATCAATGATCACAAGGAGGCGCCTACTTTCATCTCTTTAGAAAATTTCACAATTTTCAAGTTTATAAGCAGAATTTTTACT
>NW_025790661.1:0-5222 GCF_021130785.1 Homalodisca vitripennis
AAAAAAGTTTTCCTTCCTTTGAAAACGTCATCTTCCAAGCTTTGGAAAATCAAGGCAAATATCGTGGTGTATTTATGATAGATGCCACATCAACAAAAAAGAGTTTTAAAAGCAAGTAAAAAAAACGTGGTTTAATTTCCATTCAATTATTTAGTTTATTACATACAAGTATTAACTAACATTATTAATAACCATGCTTCAAAAATACATTGTAAATACAGTTTTGTATTAAAGAAAAAATGTATTTATTCCTAATCTAATACGATTTTATTTAATACATAACGTATTATAGTATACTTCTTTTTATATTCTTTTATGAGTATAAAAACTGCTTGAAGTTTAATTTTTTGTAAGGAGGGTAGTGTTAAAAGATTTGTCCTTAAGAGGATTCCAATTAAGAGATAATAGGTTTGATAAGATAGTATTACCTACATTCAGACAATCATAAATTATTTTATTAGTGTTTTCAAGGTAATTTGTCAAGAAATGTCAACTGTCGAGAGTATAATGTTCCATTGTTATTTCCAATAGTGTAATACCTATTTTCAGTACTTCTTAATATTACAATGTACAAAGTACCTTCTGTCACGATGTGGTTAAAAACCACAGCGAGTAGAATGTTTATCATTCAGTGGAGATAATAACCTAGAATAAGGTAAATGTATTTAGTATGTTCTGATTGTGTTTTACTTTTCCAAAATAAAATCTCACATCATATAAAGCTCACCGAAAAAAATTCAAAAAGTTTATTAGAATTATTGACAGCAATACAGGTCTACACACAAACTTCTCTACCACCACCCGTACCCTAAACAGAACAAATTGGTCATCTTATTATTGTATATCTTAATCTTACATTCACGTATATTGGTGGGTCAAAATGGTTCAACCCTGTAATGCTATTTTTAGTGTAATTTAGGTTTAGAAGAAAGAAAAAATGTGACCACAATATCAGATCAATAGAACCTTTTTTGCCACGGTGTTCAGCGAAACTAGAAATCAGTAACAACTACGTGTTTGAGATCTGCAATCCTGATCTCTTACTCAGTGTGAATAACTAAACCATAATAACCCATACCATAATACTACAGTCAGTTAAAAAACAAATTCTACCGATAGTGTGGTGACAGGGAAATCACAACAAATGAGTAATTCACAATCATTCCAATAAACAAGCACTTAATAACAAAAAATACTGGTGTAATTACTAAAACAATGTAATGGCACGAAAGTAAACTGAGTTGAGGGCGTGGCCCGGCACTTTATGGCCTCATCCAATCTAGAAGGAACATGGCTGCGTTGCCGAACTGACAGACACAGAGCTTTATTCTAGTGACGCTTCCTCGATATATAAACATTAAGTCCTCCAAAAATACAAGAGTAGCCCATTCTTAATCCAGATGCTTTTTTTTATTTTTTTTTTTTTTTTTTTTTTTTTTTTTGTTTTTTTTTTTTTTTTTTTTATTATTTAGTGTTCAATTTGTTTAACATTCAAAATAAATCTCCATCATAATAAAGCTCACCAAAAAAATTCCAAAATTAAAAAATATTGACAGTGATACAGGTCATACACACAAACTTCTCTACTACCATCCGGTGACCTAAACAGAACGGGGTTTTGGTAAAATAAAATTTACCGCTAGGCCAAAGTTAAGATTATTATATAAAATATTTTTTATATGGACTCTAAAAACTACCACTCTATATTTTATATCAAACGTGGACATCAAACAGTCCTCCTATAATTATACGCTCAAAATAAAAATAAACTTCTTATTTTTCTATAAAAGCCAACCGAAAAAAATCAAGAATTTCAGTCAAAATAAACTTTTGGAATCTTTTCCACAGGCAAAAAAATCCTCTGAAAAAAAAATGGCAAGGTCCTGATGTTTAAAACCTTTTCATGTAATGTTTAAAAAAAAAGAATTTCATTAAGATCCATTAAAGTATTTATTAAATTGGGTGGTAAAAAAACCTTCATCACTTCTGATTACATGGTTCATACAATAAGAATGTCTAAGTAACTATAAAGCAAAATTTCAATATTTGTCATTCTTTCAAAAAAGATTTTTCATCTATAAGGCTGCCCTAAGGTAAGGTGTTAAGAAAAGTATGTGGCAGTTAAAGCGAAGTTTCACACTGTAGACCGCTGTAGTTCTTGCTCGGATTGGTCAATACAGTTAATGGTCCAACTGCTTCAAAGCCGACCAATACACTGTTTTGACTGGAGGGCCACTCCATTTTTATCCTTTCCCACCGTAGGACCCCTAACCGTCTTCTTTACTGAAACAAAAAGAGTCCAGGTGTACAATACGTCTGCACTATGAACGCCTAAGACCACTGGCCAATTGAAGCATTGGTGCAGATCGTCGCGGAAGAAACAAGATGTCCACAACTACTTTTTATTTTTACAGAATGTGTAAAAGTCTGAAAACACTCATGTTTTTGGAAACGTTATTTTATGAATTAACTCTTATTAAATAATTAGAGCAACCTTGGGGAATGTACCCAAAGTGTACAATTGGTGTAATAAGAGTGATGACCTAAAAGTCATATATTGTATACATAATTGCCGGATGTTTAAGGTTAAATAACGGTCTATTTCATAACAGCAGCCATTTTATGTAATGAATAATGAAGTGACATAAAATAGGTCAATCTTCTTAAATAATGCTACTGAAGTGTATATATGCAGGCCGTTTTGTATAAATAAAATACCTATAAATGATGTGACATAATTGACCTAATACATGCATTTAAAGTTTTATAACACCCCACGGGGCGTTCCCCCCAATGAAGGGTGTGTGCATGGTTATTGCATTAAAAAAACAATAGTTAAGATAGACTATATAATATTCTGCAATATGTTTGTCAATTGTTATCCTGCTATGTTTAAAATAATATTAAGGCATGTTCCAGACATGCTAACACATCATGTAGCGAAATTTTGGGCCTGAATTCCTGGGTAAAGAGTAAAAAAAAAACCCTACTGAATTTTTTAAAAAGGGGTTAATTAAGTAAGAAAATATCTGGTTTTCTTATGTATTTTTACCTGCTAAAGCTAATTAAAACTGGTTTCTCAGGACCTCGTACCTGTATTAAGTTTTAGTTGAGGGATCAGTGGTTAAATGCAAAACATATGGTGGCACGACGAAACAATTTGTTTTTTTAAGTTTGATGTACGCATTACTTTGCTTAAATTGGTTATAAAATACATAAAATAACCAAACATTAATTGTAGAGAATTTTTTAATTCTGAAGATACATTGATATAATTCAAGTCTAAATAAAACAGAAACATAAAGTACACAAAAAATCGATTTTATTTTCAGTATAAGTACCATTAATAGCTGTAAAAAGACATACCGTACGGTGATTTAGTTACAAATAAAACAAACACAAAATGTTTGTATTCCTTAATGATGACGATAGAATTTGAGAAAAACAAGAATTAAATGTTAACTAAATTTGTTTTGTAAATACTAAAATTTCACAAGTTAATACGTGTTTGTATTTTTTTTTTTTTTATAAAAAATTTACATCCAATGTTCGGAAAAATAATAAATGAAGCTAATCGCATTTTTTCCCATTATTGTGTTACTAATCATCGAAAAGCAGAATTTTTGGTTTTATTAATTTCTAACGTTACGGTTAACGCTCGCAATAACAGCTGATCCAACGATGGGTTTATTCTGTACTGGTACGTGTATAGAACTGTGTATATTGTGATGTTTTGCAAGCTACAGCAGGAGATCGAGTTCTTTGAAATCGTGTTTATTAAATGCTATTTTTTTGTTGAGTTATAATTCGCTTGTTTATTCAGCCGAAACAATGCATTACTATAATTTACATTCAGAGAGGAATACCGTGATATGGTTTTTATTTTTGGGTTACTGTAATGGTACTGCTAGAGCTGCTGTAGAAGGAATATGAACTACGTTACCATAAAATAGGAGGATGCCAGATACCTACAACCAAATTTTCAGGAACCTTTCGTACTCTTCGGGAATACAGGATCACCATACCAAGTATCCTTGGAACCAATTATGAACGAGCTGTCCAATTGATGATGATTATTGTTATTAATGCTGGTCATCTCGCTCCAGTCAAGGTGCATAAGTACCCAAACGACGTAAAATTTTAGGCGGTTATGAGTTTTCGCACGTATACAACGGTGTGGAGGGGAACTTAATCGAAAACAAATTTTATCCGTTTCATAAACAAAAGGTATCAACATCTAAACAGCTCTGGGATGGGTCTGATTCGCTTGGAGTTTTTTTGCGCACCACTTTTTGAATAATTTATAAATCAACTCTACAAGCGTATTATTTTTGTTTCGGAAGAGTCACAAATTCACTCGGGATGGTGTCAATAACTTGCCCAATGATCACTCACTGGGAGACAAGAAAATATTCCACATGACGGGTATGTGGGGAACCGCAATTTTCACACACCACGATTCAGCGGTCAAAGTATGGGTGTGCCTTTTTCGCCACAATCGGTGCCTGATTGGGACCTTATTATTATTACCGGACGCATAAATGCTGCGTTCTATTAGGCATTTCCTTACAAGAAGAGTAGCCGCAGCTGTTAGTGTACTGTTCTCTTACATCATCAGAACAAAATTTGTTCTTCCAGCATGAAGGAGCATACTCCCACACATTTCATCGTGCCGTTTTTTTTTGCCTTATTAAAATCATCAATTTCCTGGACACTGGGAGATTGGTGTGTGGAGTGCCTCATCCCCTTTGGCCCACCATGATCTCCACGGATCCTCTCTCCATTTGGGAATATTGCATCTGGGGGTGGATGAAAAGACATTTGTATACAATACATAAACCGTGAATTCTCTTGATGAATTAAATACCGTATTATGGATTCGATGTGAAGATACCAGGGAAATCCTGAAAAATTAAGAAAAAAGCCAAAAGCAATACACAAACTGCTGCAAAATGTTTGATAATGATGGCCTCATTTTCGAACATCTATTATAAAAAAAGGTGCGTACGGTTGGCCCAACCGATTAATTTTTTCTTAAAACTAGTAATTATTATACTGAATAAAATCGATTTTTTGGTACTTTTTCTGTTTTATTTTTTTGACTTTGATTTTATCAATTTTCTCAGAATTAAATTCTCATATTTAATGTTTGTTTATTTTTGTATTTTTTACCAATATAAAAAAAAGTTATTGTACATCAAACTTAAAAAAAAAAATTGTTT
>NW_025790662.1:0-6119 GCF_021130785.1 Homalodisca vitripennis
TTTTTTATCTTGATACGCTTACAAGGTCAACCCGACAGGCATAATAAAAATAAATATTAAATAAGCATCGGCTTAACATTATTACAGACCCTTCCTCTTTATTTCTGACAGAGTATGTAAATATTATTTATAGGTCTACAGGTCAGTTTTTAGAATGTTATAGAGCTAGAAAGGAGTTTAATCTGAAAAAAGCATAATTTAGATTTTGAACCCCTTGTTTATTATACCTCCACCACAACTAGCACGGACGGTGTGTTGTATAATGCAAAATTGGCTCTCGGCATTTAGACTAATAGCTGTTCAAGGGACTTTTAATTTGTACTTTTTTGATCGTTTAAAATTTTATGGACCAAAAACCTGCAAAATAACCAAAAATAAATAATCCGATCCATTATTTTGAATGGAGGCCTAACCAAAAAGATTACACTTTCAAAAGTCAAAAATTATATTATTGCACTTTTATGGCTTGATGATTCAATTCCTGGGTTACAGACAGATTTATAGTTTGTGTCTTATGATATAATGTTTCTCCTTCTTATATCTAATAACAGAATAGCTTGCCACTTAAACCTTCTCTGAGCTTCTGGGGAGTAAACTGAAGTCACAATTCTGACTAGCATTGTTGACCTTGGCTCTGACAGACGTGTCCGTGGGTCCAGGTTGTACTTTACAGCGATGCCAAAACGTGAGTGTCATTATTGCCGGCCCGACCGCGACAGGTTCACAGCTGTGCTCAAAATTTTAGGGTTCACCCCTGTGGTAGATGGAAGCCACCGAACTCTTGGCCCATTGTCACTGGAACAAAATGCGAACATCATAAATTGATTGACATCTGCATTAAATAAGTTAATGTGATTTGTTACAATTGCTAATACTAGTGTTTACTTGATCAGTTCTTTCGACCCTTACTGATACGTTACAAAAATGTATAAAAAGCATTTATTACATTGACTTAGAAGAAATCCTAGTTCAACAATTGATAAAACATTACTTCTTTTTAACACTTTTACTCTTTGTTGGTACTAATAATATATATCATTGCCATGGGTCTATACTAGTTCTTTTACAAAGAAAATGCATTTTATATTATTGTTCTTAGATACTGGCAATACTGAAGTGTCCACCATGTTTTGTTTGAAGTTTTGTCATTGTTTTTGTTTGCCAGCTGCTACACGCAGAGGATAGGTGTGTTGTTTGTTGTGAGAGTGATCTTAAAATGGAAGTGTTAAAATTACTATTTGATTCTGATGTTTGTCTTTGTTATTTTCTGTAATCCAGTGATAGCGATGAAAACGTTGGAAGACATATTTTTATATCATATGATCACCAAAAACCATCTGCTGATTCATGATGTATGCAAAGGAACAAGAATTTAACACCAAGATCTCTTCATTCCAGGAAGTTATTTTGACTATTTAAAATTTATGTTTACTTATTGTAAAGTAATAAATCATAACAAAAAAAATCACTTGTAATATTTATTTCCATTATTTTATTTTAGAACTTATTTTTTTATATATATGCATGCATGAAAATTGTTTATGTGCTAACGTCAAACTTGTAGACAAAATATTTTACAGTTAGTTAGAAATTATAAAATAAATAAAATTATGTTTATTTTAATAAATTTAAAAGTCTATACATACATTTATCAAACTAATAAGTACTGATAGAGGCTGCAATAATACTACTTATAATAAGGGTTAAGATTGGAATGTATAAAGAATTTATAATTTTTAATGAAAAATAAAAATATAAACAAAATATTTTTAATTTTAAATTATATGCTATATTTTAAATGAGCCATAATTAACCTTTCTATTATAGAGACTCTGGTGTCTTCTCTCCTCATCCATATCTACATCGTTAGGGCTCATATCCCCAGATCAACACAGCTATGAAATGCTGAAAATTTGGGTAAGTTTATATAAGTTTCTAGAATCCAATGCAGTTTGATTTGCTCTGCTTTCAATCGTCCCAGGTTTCAGAAGAGGAACAGCGGGCGGGCATTCTACATTTGAGTTGAAGGAAATTAGGATATAGACAAGGAAATAAGTTTACTCATTCTTCTAGATTATTGAATTTTGGTTTTTATCATTGGTTGGGTGGAAATAAGCCCATCTACTTAACTGAAGTATGTTTAATAAATTATGAGATTTTAAAATATGTTAAAATAACATTAAGTATTAAATATATAGTATGAATTAAGTTTAATAAGATACTAATTATTGAAATAATACTTACACGCTTGTGTGGGAAAAAACTAGATCTCCAGCTGCCATAGCCCAGGGCAAAGTTTATTTCCAGTTGTTTTGGTGACTTTCTGAGAGGTCAAATTTGGTTGAAATAACCCGCAAGACATCCTGTAAAAATTGAAGTTATAATAATGTTCAGCTTCTTTACTGCATTTTTTATCCAGATCTTTTTAAATTACAATTACTTATCCTGCTATGCACACAAGTATCATTTTCTCTGACCTACAAAACACACCCTGCTAGTAACCATGGGCCCACTGAAATGAAAACTATGGTAATTTATTTATCTATTTATAACAATAATCCACTTTTACAGGATTTGTTAGGAAAGTATATTGTCTAAGTCCAAGCAAGCTGATTGCCGAAAGGGGTTGGGGGTAGCAGCACAATCTGTGGCGCTGTGTATTTACATTCAGTTGCGCCATTTGCACAGGTCATAGTGTTAAGGTCGTTAAGTAAATTTCTAAGTAGTCTCTAAAACTGGTGTTAAAAATGGCCCACCGTAATAAACTCATGATATATTACCTTACATTGTAAATAGTAATTATGTTGAATAATAGTTTAAGAGTCGTTTCTTCAAAATTATAATCAAAATGACTGCAATAGCTATGTGGAAATTTGAAATTTACTACGCATGTATTAATGAGGATTTCATTCACTTTAAGATAATAACACAAAGCATTGATAAAATAGTACAAATATAATACACCTAACACAGATGATAAAACAGAAATAAAAAATACATAACAAATGCAAGGCGATAAGAAAAGAATTGAAATACTCTTAAGCCTATAAACATTAAATATAGAAATGTACAAACATTAAACCCATTTTGCGGGATCACTGTCGAGCTGGGCGCGTCACGCAGCGGCAGGGCCCTACTCATGTTTTCACATGATGACGAGCTAAGGTCGCAAAAGCTGGTCTGTTTTAAATTTCCCTCCCAAATGTTTGTGAATGTCTAATAGATCGGCCTGCGATCGTTCTTCACTGTTGTCTACTAAGAGTGTTTAACAACCGGTTACGTTTAGAGTTTTCAAAAGTTTATAAATATCCTACAGATCGCAGTTGTAAGTCGAAGTTGAAAAATCATTCATCTGAGTTTACTCTCTGACTTTTTAGCGCTTATGATTGGTGTTTCCTTAGTTGTTATTTATAATATTTTGAGGTTAGTGACAATACGAAAAGACGAGACTGTACGATGTGGGCGGTGTTTAGTCTAGACAATGGCCCGGATGTTTTAATCGCTTCGAACCGTGCCGCTTTATTTAGACCTGATTCAGGACATCATCACTCCTGCACCCTGGACCTTGCTCCGTGTTATCGTTCATACATCAGGATATATAGCAGGCCCATGTTCCCATCTGAAACGTAATCCTTTCACAGGCTGAATTTTCTAGTATACGATAGCGAGCGATATGTGGCGCACCATTGCTGTTCGTGCAGCCGCCTGAGCGTAAATTAATTCGTGGCCCGCTAGTGCCCACGCGCCAAAAAACAATCGATCCGCAATGGGTTAATACATTGGTGAAACCTTTATTCCTGATTGATTGTATTGCAGACAGACTCTTATAACCTTTACCATCTATTAGAAACTAGCCACAATTGATTGGCATGAGTTGATTGCATCATTACTTAAGTTATAGCTTAATTATAAAATATAAACAAACCATTGTATCCAAGGACAGCAGCAGCATTAACCACAGGGGCTTCAGCCTTGAAATCCAAGTCACAATTAACCGATACGGTTTGGGTTTCCTGAATTCAGTCTTGGCTTTCAGTGACTTGTCTCTGGAAGAGGAACAGAATGTTGATTCCTACTTTGATCCTTCCGAATTATTACACCCTTAGTTTAGTTTTCAAATGAGTTGATTAGCACTGAAATTGCCAAAATAGGTGATACACTGGCAATTATAAATATACATAAACAGAAAACTGAATATTGGATTATTGTAAAAAGCAGCATAACCAGTTCATAAACTATCTATCAGGACTTTGGACAGAAAAAATATTGAGATTTTAACAGCGAAGAACCGTCACTGACCATTGGGTACTGGCACTTAGTAGGTTTCAAACGTCTTCATTTTTTAAGTTTTGTTTTTGGTAAACACCTTAACTGTATGTTTGAGCAGGGTGGCCACTCAAAAATCATTTTTCAAATTCTAGGGTTCTCTGATAAAAAATTTCCGATTCTCGAGTCGATTTTCCTAAAACACATTATAAAAAAAACTGGTAATACTGTTTTTTAATACTTTACGCATCGAAGTGCAACAGTAGACGGTTTTTTTTGGACGTTGCTGTATTCTGCAGGAAATAGTCGACGAACGTCTGTGCTCGGCCTTGCAAATTTCGATGCTAGCGGTACATAGGGGATGGAATTCTGATGCAAGGGAGGTTCCGATCACTACACACATATTTAAACTCCGTGTAGTATGTGTTTTTATTATCTCTGCGTATTTCAATGTGTATATACAATCATTTAAAACTAAACCAATTTTCCTCTTCTATTATGTTTGAAAACACCACATTTCCATTATCAGAAAAAATGGAGACAACAAAAATGGTTACCAACAGTGCTGGCTTGGAGCAGACTGCAGGCTTGGTATTGTGAATGAGATGGTTTGCAGTGCACAAAAATTTCGGTAAGAGATCACAATTTTGCTAGGTACAGAAGTTTCTAGTACGACGGTGAAGGTAAATAATCATCCGTTTTACCGACCGGAGCAGATGTTGTCCCGCATTTTTAAGCCAACAGACACGTTTGGGTGTATTGATAAATACGTAGACATAGAAAAATAATAAACATAAAGTTAAAAAATAGTTTAAGAATTCAAGCTACTTTTGTTTTCGGTACAGTTTTTCTTAAATAGTTTTTTATACATAAGGACACTACAAAAGACATTTTAGTAATCAGTATTTTAGCCTACTGGCCATTCATGTTGCTGTCCGCAAGTGTTACTGTTGACTCACTATTGATGTCGCTTTAAATATTATATATTTGAAAATACCAAAATATGAAACTGTTAAACGATGAAAATGTAATGTCTATTTACAAAATTGAATTTTTTAAATATTTGGAATAAAATTTATTAAGGGAAATAATTTTATTAAAAATAAAAAAATAAATAATTTCTATATTTAAAATTAAAAATAAAAAAAAAAATTTATCTTATTCCAGATAATTGGCAGTTTTAATTCGTTATCATAGAATTTTTTGTTCTTCATAACAAAATATGATCCATGAACTATCCATCAATCCATAATTACAAAACAATATCAGCATAAAATTTCTTCTTTGAATGCATGAGCTACAATAAAACTGGTATTATATGATGAGGTTATTTATTATTTAAAACATAAGAAATAGCAGCATGCAAGAAAAAAATATAAATACTTTTCCAACATATCCTAAGAGAGTTGGAATTTGATGGTTATATTAAAATATAGTCATATTATAACTTAAGTTAAATTATCTTCTCCTATCCATGACATTTTATTTTAATTATATTTCAGTTGTATATACTTTACCCAGTTTGGAGGCTTCTTGATATGGATGTATCTAATGACACTTTCTACACCCTTCATGACGTCTTGAGCACTAAATTTCGGTCACCTGGACAGTGCTCTGTATTCCATTTTTCCGTAAAGGATAACACCGACACATTTCAAAACATTTTCAGTATTTGTACTCTTTTATTAATGTTATACAAATAACATAAATTTAAAAGGAGGATTTTACTCAAGATGGATGAAGATATTGAACAAAATAATAAGTTTACAAAAATTTACTTCATCAGACTAATGAGTAATTTCGCCAGTTCCAATCAGTATTTTCAAAATGTATTAAGGTTTATAAGCTGAAGA
>NW_025790663.1:0-4856 GCF_021130785.1 Homalodisca vitripennis
AACAACAACAAAAACCTTAACAGAAACATATGTAAAAAGTCAGTGTTGAATACGTTTCTCACTGTAACAGAAGAACAATTTTAGCGACTGAACGAGGGAAAGAGAAAACAAGAAAGTTAAGGTTTCAGGTGGCGTCTGGGACGCCATATTGTTATCAAAACAATGTGTAAGTACTACTTTAATAGCGACTAGTTTTACTTTCAGTTGGCAAAAATGTGACAGTTATACTGTTTAAAACTATGTCCACAATACTACTGTATAGTACTTAAAACTTTGCAGAATCCATACCTAGAAATTTTAAATGAGATATAAACAATATATTTAAAAAAGAAACATTATTTTCAGTTACCTAAGAGTAATAAAACACGTTTGTTTTGCTCAGCGATGTAACTGTGCAAATGACTACTCCTATTTGTAACTTGTACCAGGCACCATAACTTTAAAAGATGAAATCAAGAAAATTTAAGATGTTTTGGAAACATATTGAAGAATAAGAGTTGCTTGATAACTTTACTTTATACTTTAAAACATTTAAATTTGTGTCTTTCTTGGGAAAAATAGTCCTATGATTAAAATCTGTACAAATGCGAATGACCCGCCACGTTTAAATATGTTTTGGTTTAAGTCGGCTAATGAATTCATCCCATCATGTGCAAATACTGTTACTTTACCACCAAGCTTAGTTTGGATCTGTAAAACCTAATTGCAAATTACTTTATTCATAAGCTCGGATTATATTGTAACGATGAGTTAAGTAAAAGGGACAGCATGTTATGTAAATAATTATAGACCACTTTCGTAATTTACAGGTGGATGCCGAGCTTGTAACTTATTTTATTATTCTCTGTACTAGAGATCTTGCTTAATTTATTGAATAAAAAGTACACCTTCCTGTATTTTCCATTAAATCTGGATCGTTTTTGACATAAGCGGTTAGTCTCATTATTGTTCATTGTGGTGGAGTAGTGCTGATAGAAGTTTGTGTATATCCTTTACGGAATCGATAAATCCCTTTGTCGTAAATGCTGAACTCTTAGGCGGGTAGTCAGTTGTTATATAACAACATATTTTGAAGCAATCTGAATCAAGAGTCTTACTAACGAAAAATCATTAAGGTTGTTTATATTACTATCAAAACTGGTAATGACGAGTCATAAATAATTTGAACCAAAAGCGATAGTCAAAACCAGTTTTGATTATTCATAGTCAGTTTTTACCAAGGACTCTATTACTAATTAGTTTTGCCTTGTAAAGCATAAAACATTTAAACAGAAAAACATCAGACTCAATTATGAAAAAAAAACACTCTCAAAACAACCTTTAACTGTTATGAATTGTTCAATACTTGTTTGAACTGTTATGTTTTATCTAAAAAGGCTGTAATATTACACAGCATTTTTAAGACGGATATAATTATTTCATCTTAATAATATATGTTATGAGTATACATACATGTTTATTCGTTGTACATTTTTGAATTCAGAAAATTTAAATAGAGAAAGATATTAAAGTTAAGATCGAGGCAGGCAGTGGTGACATAATGAATAAACATTGCTGGCGGTGGGTTTAGAAACCACACACCCAGAAACTTTGAGATGCAATTTTAATAGTTTTTGTTGCTCCACTAAAACACGCAAAACGCTTCACAGCTACGTAACCTAATGGACTGCAGGTTGGTAATTGCCTCTAGTTTCCGTAGTTTTACCCGAGTACAGCCAGTCCAGCTCAACTTCCCTCTACCATTGCAAGCTTCGAATGATTTATTAAATTGTTATTTTATTCGTATTTGTTTCTCCCAATTAATTTTTTATAGACTGACTCGTTTAACAAAAGTTGAAACTCATAAAAAACTTATTGTTTTTTGTTAACCTTTTTTTAAAGGAAGAAGTTTTAAACTTAGTCAATTACTCGTTATAACTCGAATATAAACTATTAAAATATTAGTCAAATGTATTCAATACTAATATAATGAGTATTATCAGACTCAGCCGAGTTTGCCCCTTGAGTATTATTAAATGGATATCCAGATGTGCTAATACGTATATAAAACCTTTACTAAAAATTTGCTTCACTTTGAAAAAGCATAATCAATTAACCTCTAACCTGAACTATAAATTTATACATTTAATTTAATGCTTACACTCTTTCTTTGTTCGTTATTAACGATTTATAATTATTTTTTAGGAAATAACTGGATTTTTTGATCATTTGACGTTACAACAAATATACAACACTAATCATTTAAGACATAAAGATATCCTATTCTTCGTGTGTTAATAAACATATGCAGTAAAGCGTTACAAGCATAAATCTATTTTATAGGTGGCACATGTCTCTAAAATTCAAACCTTAGAGTAACAAATAATTAGAGAATTATGACTGGATATGAAAAATTTTGGGATTACTGTATTTATAGTATCTATTGTTGTAATATAAATCAATGGCCTGTGCCTGAAAACCGTTGTGGTTTAACAATTTCTATGCTCGGTAATAGAATTTGAGCATAGAGAAAAGAATTATATCTCCCTTTCACTCTCTCGTTAAAAAAAAGAAAGATTCTGCTTGTTCCACGTATTGTAAATTATAGGTCCCACGCAATTTGTCGAAAAATGTTGCTAAATTTGTTTAGTGTACCTGAGTACAATATAGAACTTCCTATAGAATTTTCCAGAAATATCACAATATCCTCTGTCACAGAGGGTCCCGTGGCAGATCTCTTTAAGCTCTGGTTATGACACAAACTCTGTTTGTATGCAAATTCTGACCATTCGGGTCGACCCCTTTCCTTCCGATTGGATCAACATCGATAGATTAATTATAACCGTAAGATAATTGACGTTGTATTAGTAATTGGCGTACAGATACAAAAAATAATAAATTCTAAATGGTTAAATACCCAATTCGTACAGTGTTCTCATAGCACGTGTATCGTATCATTTATAAAAAAACCATTATAATTACCATTTTAAAGACTTTTAACTGAATTTCAATGATTTATGTACAAATTATACAATGAAAAGGGGACAAATGAATGTGTTATTTCCTATTATTTTACTGATTTCGTATTACAATTTTTTTGATAGTCGAAAATTTTCATAGAAGTAGAGTTTGATTTTGATTTTTTTTAAACGTTTTTTAAAAGTACTTGCAAATTCAAAGTCCCAAAAAACTATTTACTGCACTTCTAATACCTCTTACACCACACCGCCATACATATAACTCTCACGTTTACTGGAATACATGAGAAATAATTGGTTTTAACCACAATTATTAAAGATTATTGTAAATATAAACATAATAATGTCTTAATTTAGCTCAAATTTTCTCAACATAAATATTTTTTACTAATTAATCGTTAGTATTTTGTTTATTCAAACTAATAATGGTGGTTCTTATAGACCATTACATTTCAAATAAGCTGGAAATTAAAATATTTTGCTATTTGCAATATGTATTATAATATTTACTCAGAGATATTTTTCTCTCAAAAGAATTTTTTAAGCACTCTCTCAGTAGAATTAATGTGAATATTTTGACCGTAAAATTGTAAAACTTTTAGAAAAATTTTTCTAACATGGCACTAAAACCTCTTTCTTCGATATGTTCATACCTTCAAACGTAGATAACAATGGGAGAAGTCCAATACTTCCGACTCAAATCCACTTTGCTGCACGCATTCAAATATTTTAATACAAATTTATGTTACGTAATCATTGTTCGGTATACCTCGGCATTAAGTTCCGTCAATAAAGAGGGGCCCAAAACACTGATCCCTCACAATGGCAACCCAAACGTTTAATTTTTCAGGGAGCTGGTATGCTGCTCCCTCATGCACTGCTGGTTAACATCAGACCGATAACGAGCGTTGTGTCTGTTAACATTACCATATAACATTGCTTCATCTGAGAAAGCATTGTTGCTTAATCTAATTGCATTATTATCAATGTTCCGCATCATTATTTCACAAAATTCTACTAGAAAATAAAAATTATCCTCACTAGCTGATGAACAACGAATTTTGTACGATTTATAACCACTGTCATGTAAAAATTTACAACTGATATTGGAGATATACCTAATATTTGGGGAACATTTCTTGGTGAAGCATGAGGATCTTCTGCAACAGACTGTAAAAAGTCAAGTGGCAATGTTTCGTTTGTAGTCGAATTTGGTTGTCCGGATTCGGGGCGGCCTTTAACGCTGTATGTATCCTGGAAACGTTGGATTGTAAACTACTGATTTAGATACAGAGTTTCAGTTGGGATAACTTTCATTACATAACTTCCTTACTTCCTCATAAGATCTCACCCGTTGTCCCTAGCCTTGCATCATCAGGAATTATTATATGCTATTGTTCACTTCAAGATTCCATTTCAACGTAAAATATCACAAAAACACGTCTTAACTTCGTCAATTTCAACCAGAAAGTGAACATGATTCTGGAATTCCTGAAAACTGATAAGATAAGGAGGACTGTCCTCCAGCAAGTAATAACTGTAATACAGGTTGGAGTGTGTAAGGAATGTGGTTGCATATTGAAGTTATTTACCTTCTGAACGTGGATGTTCATGTTTTTCATTAATCCCCTTTTAATTAATTTAATTTAAATGAGTTGCCATTTTGAGATGGATAGCTATAATTTATATTTTTCTTTGAATTTTATTAAGACCTTTAAGATGAGTTTAACAAATGGGTCTTTACATTTAAAATTTTAAAGCTGTCCCCCAAACTCCCATTTTGGGGAAACGGGCAAAGTTGTAACAGTGACACAAAGTTCACTTTTCTTTCTCAATTCTATCCCCCCCCCAAAAAAAAAAGAGTTTTCGTATTTTACCTCATACTATAATATAATTTTT
>NW_025790664.1:0-4922 GCF_021130785.1 Homalodisca vitripennis
CCGGAAGAAAAGAGTGGGCCCCGTATTGATTTCTTGGAAAGGGCACTGTGCACTGTGTTTTTGGATGGGGTGTTCCACTGGGGGTGGTATTTAAACGTTTTCCGTCGAAACCCCTAGAAAAATACTTTTTACACAGATATCGCACACAACATGGGCTAAATTGGCAGGTGGGGAACACAATAAACCTCAAGCATTTAGGCAAGTAAACGATTGGCTTTGATAAATAAAGGGTCTTTGAATACTTCTGTTTTGACCTGTAGAATCTAAGCGCTACCTACAAATATTTTTTTAAAAATCAAAAAATCGAAAGACAGAGTTTGAGCGGCAAGAGGTCAGATCTATTTTATTTGGGGCTGGAAAAATCCGGGTTAAAAGTTACCTCGCAACCGGGGTTTAAACCGGCTGTAATTTAATTATAGCCTGAAAAAACCCCCTATAATGTACGGTACATTTACGCAGGTCTGGAAGCCATTTCGGTTAAAAACGGGGAAGAGACCTAGGGCCCATTGTACTTTATTTTGGGTCTAAGGAATTTATTACGATGCAATAGCTGGGCTTGTCTAAAAGGCCTACTTCACCCAAAAAAAAAAAACAACTGCGATATGTATTATAATAATCTTTAAAAAAATGTAGCGAATTTTGTAGAAACTTTGTCTTAGATATCTGCGTTACAAAACTTACTTAATAGTGATAAAATTTGCAGTTAAAGTATGTTTTGTACTAATAATTCCTATTTTATCATAAAAATTAACCTCCGGTCCATCAATTTACGAGAAGGTTAAAATACCATTGTTTTTTATTTTAAACTTAAAATAAATAACTATATTTTTCCAAGGGTGCAACCCCCATTTTATAATAATGTAAAAATTAGATGGCAAAAATACAATGTAAATAAATACACACGTTACTCTATGTTTCATTTTAAAAACGTAACGAAATTTAAAATTGAATTAAATGATCAAACATCCATTGCATTGTAAATTTTGTAATGTTTACAAATTAAAATATACAATATTTAAAACTAGAAAAAAACAAATTTACTATCTATGATTAAGCCAAAAAGGTAAATTTTAAGATACTTGGGTTTTGGGTTTTAGCCGGAGTGATTTTCAAAACGGCATGGGGCCATATGTTAACCGGGGACTCTTAGAATGTCCATGTGAAATTTCAATAAAATCGGTCCAGTAGTTTTTACGTGGTTGAATGTTACACAACGCATGAACACAAAAACATGCACTTTAGATTTTAATATAAAGTATAGATAACACCATTACTATGCAAGTAATTACAGATGGTTGAAATACAATCAAACATGACTTTATGCTAAAGCCAATTCCGATATGAGTGTGCACGTACAAAGGGATCAGTAATGGATTATCGAGAAAGTAATGGCCGAACCCCTACACAGTTGTGGTATTCGTGATCACATTTTGTCATCATGGATTAAAGATTTTTACATTTTTATACTTTCGTGTTAATTTTATGCGTAATTTAAATGAAAATTTTTGTGTTAAGTAAAATAATAAGCAGTGCAATTGACGGTTTGAATTTTTTCCTCTGAGGTCGTCTAAGATCATGTTTTATCAGGAAAAAGTTCATATAAAAAAGGTATAGGACTGTAGGGAATGATCTGTACTGACACCTTTTTTTGCAATGAGCACTCCCTTGCCAACCAGCCGCGTGTTCCTAGCCACAGAAATAAATAGTGTGAAAACGGTAAATTGACTAGAGAACTTGCTGAATACATTTTGAGATAGAACAAACCTCAATTCATATAACAATTAAGGAGAGCAAACACTAAGTCAACCTTGGGCAGATGCCACTTTTATGCTACCAATATTTAAAAAAAACATTTTTTAGAAAAGATTTAAAAAACGCAACAATTGAAGAAAAATTAGAAAATAAAATTAAAAAAAACCCGAGATAAAGAATGACAAAATTAAGGCAAAATTTTTTTAATTAATTACCCAAAAGGTAACCATTTTCGAAATGTATGTATTTTTATTTTCTGTGTTGTAACGTAAAAAGAATTGGGAATTTTTCCCAAAATCCTGTTTATTTTTTAAATCGCCCATAATAAATAAAATATTGTAAACAAAGAACTCGATGGTGTTAACGCGACGTAAATTTAAACAATAAGGGTTCATTACTTACTACCCCACGTATTCATGAAGTAACAGGGGTGGTTTTGTTTCACAGAGACTGTATGTTTTCCACATCCACAACAGTATCCAACAACTGCAACATACAACAGGCCCCAACCCCTGATTGGATGAAAACCGCAGACATCGTGTTCCAATGACATTTGTGTGACCAATCGTTACGATTGAGGGTAGCATATTTGTATACTTAGAGCAAATAAGAATTTAATTATCTTTATTAACTCTCAAAAAAGCGGAAGGACTAACACCTACCAGTTATTCTTTATCAAAATTATAATGACTTCTGGTAGAACGAACGGATCTAACGGTTATATCAACAGCAATTTTCCAATTAAATGTAACAATAGATGATAGGGAGTGAGTAATGGTTTCTAAATTTTTAAACATAGTATTTGTTGCTGTAAGTAAAATTTTGAAGTCCATTCCCAATTTCTTCACCCACATCTGACCTAGACGATAAATGCCAGAAATCACTATATATTTTAGTGAAGTCACAAACAGCACTGCAAATAAAACTTTGTTTATTTTGACGGTATACACGTAAAAGTAGATTTTTATCCGCATAACTTAACCTTATACTAGTAACATAAATCACTTACTCTCAACAAGACATGAAATTAATATTTGAAATATTATCATTAAAATTTATCTAAAATAGAATTACGGGGGGGGGGGGGGGGGGGGGGGGGGGGGGGGGGGTTCCCTGGGAATGTTTTCAAAAAGATTGTAATTTTTAAGTTAATTAGTTTAAATTCATAAACAACAATAACAAAAGTTGTGTGTTATGCATTATATGTGTTAAAGATTGAACATATAATTCAAAAACCTAAATTTGATGTTTTACCTCGTCTTCCTGTATGGACATTAATATTAGTAACACCAGTGACCTGCAGCTTATAGATTATATCTGAATTCGAAGTATCAGTTAATTATTCATATTATTTGGGTGTCTGATACGCAGATAATTTGGCTCTCCTCTCTTCTCTCTCTCTCTCCCCTCTCTCTCTCCTTTCTCTCTCTCTCCTCTCCCTCTCTCTCTCTCTCTCTCTCTCTCTCTCTGTGAATAATGCCATTTAATTTTATTATTTAATTATAATAGATATGGCTGTAGAAAAAATGTTGGGAATGAAAATTAATGCGACAATAACACGTTTAACAATTTACAGCCAGATTGACTGACAGACTGAAGTTATTCCTTGAACTCGCCTTTCGGCTTCGCTGGGGGCTACGCCCCCAGGCCCCCAAAGTAAACGCTTGCAAATTCGGGGATAAGCGGAATTTCGGTGACTGGTTAAGTCCGGACATTAAGTAAATGACAAGGGATTTAAAAATTGACCTTTTTCATAGATTTTTTTCCGGATTCGTAAAAACCCTTTTGACTTTGAGGGCATTTTGCGGTTAAACCGTTAGAGATACGACAAAAAGTGACTGGACCTTTCTTGTTGGAAATTTAATTTTGTCTTTCGATTGTGCCCTCAGATCTGATCTACGACCTATGGTTTAGCCAGAAATGAGCTCGGGAGAAAAGTCTGCACGGGTCAGCTATCTTGAATTTTTAGTATAAACTTTTAAAAAAAAAACCGGGACCTCAAGGCGATATTTTAAGTCGAACAGGGGGTTTAATATCACCAGGAGCCCTACTAGTCAAGGCGAGAAATTCCCGGGGTGGGTGATTAATGTTAAGGAGGTTAAGACAAGAGGGGGTTTAATTTCGTCAGGATATTGTCTGGTCATATGAAAAAAATTCCAGGGGGGGTTAACGTTACCGGGGGATAAGTCTCCAGGGGTTATCTGGTCATACCAGGATCTTCCCAGGGGGGGGGTTAAGAGATTTGGTGACTGGTAAAATTCGGACATGAGTCATGGCAGGAAATTCCCTGGGGGGGTTTAATGTTACCAGGGGGGGTTAAACACATCAGGGGTTGAATGTAAAGGGGGTTATCAGGTCATACCAGGAAATCCCCGGGGGGGGGTTAATATTACCCGGGGGTTAATGACACACTTGGGGCCTTTTTAGAGGGTATTTGTCTGTGAACATAATAAATTTTTCCTCGTCCCTAAACTACTATTGACGCTTAGCTAACGCTCAGCCAACTCCCGAAGTCACTGAACCTTTTCTGTAGATCACGTGATTTCCTAAATCCCGTTTAAAAAATTTTTTTTGAGTTACGACCAACCGTTTTTAGCCGCTATCAAGCTCGGAATGTAAATTTTAGGCGAAAATGTCCAAATATTTTCACTTAATCGCGTTTTGCGGTCAAACTAAGGGAAAAAATAGTAAAAAGTCACTGGACCTTTTTTGTAGGTCATCTTATTTCCTAAATAAAACGTTAGTCTTATTTTGACCTCCGACCAATGGTTCGGGCCCCTATCGACCCCAAAAACAAAAGTTTTCGCGTAAAAGTTACAACAAAAATTTTACATAACACGTTTTTTTTCGGGCCCAAAACCCAAACGAGATAGGGCAAAAGATTACTGGACCTTTTCTGTAGATCGCGCAATTTGCTAATTTGATGGTCAATCAGATTTGAGCTACGACCAACGGTTCGGCCGCTATCCCGGGGTTGAAACATTATTTTTATCGAAAAAATCTCTGGAATTTCAAATGTTCCGAGCGTTTTGTCCCCTTAACCATGGAAGATAGAGCAAAAAGTCATTAGACCTTTTTTTTGTAGTTCACTATCATTCCTGACCATGAATTTTTTCCCTCAGAAACCAGCTAGCTCCAACGGTTCGCCCCTACGGGCTTACAAAAAATGC
>NW_025790665.1:0-5683 GCF_021130785.1 Homalodisca vitripennis
AGTGCTCATCTGAACTTTTTTCATCATAAATCAAAAGATATTTTAGGTTCTAACACCACAGATTTAGCATAAATAAATACGGCTATAATCAATATCTGCCAATGTATGAACCATTTACTAAAAGGTTCAATATCTGTATATCTAGGAACATTTATGTCAAAAAAGCCTTTGAATTGGTTAATGCATTTAGACCACCACATTACATAACTTTAGTACTAATTAAATGGAACATACAAAGGGAGATAGTCATGTGCGAAAAAAATGGACTAGCGGAATCTTGACTATAACAGCAAGAAAACAAGTAACAGAGTGTTCTAGAGGTTATAGATCGACTGATTCACCTCCTTTTAATACATTTTAAAAAAAAAAAATTATATTCTAATCTACTCGAAACAAAACCCTTTTATTCCATGCATCTAAAACATAAACTAAAAAGTGAGGTTTGTTACCCAGGCTGTTGCATTGTACCAGATAAGATTTATGCATTTTCCGAGGAAACTGCTCTGACTGTGAATTACAAGTTTCAAGTTGAGGCAAGCTGGTGTGGTTGCTACCTGTCGGGTACAGGTAGAGATTTTGTAACAGCACTATCTAGCGTGCATTGTACCAGTAGATTCTGTTTCCTGCAATTTTTGGAGGTAACTGTTCTGACTGTAAATTGCTAGTTCAAGTTGAGGCAACTGGTGCTGCTGTCTGTAAGTAAGAGATGAGATTAAACAGCCTATCTGTGCATTGTACCAGTAGATCTGTCTGCATTTGAGGAACTGCTCGTGAACTGTGAATTACTAGTTTTCAAGTTGAAGGCAACTGGTGCTGTAGCTGTCCCTGGTAAGTAGAGATTAACAACGCCTATCTGTGCCATTGTACCAGTAGATCTGTCTGCAATTTGAGGATACTGTTACTCTGACTCGTGGAATTACTAGTTCAAGTTGAGGCAACTGGTGGCATGCTCGATCTGGTAAGAGTGAGAAGAATTAACCAAGTCCTATCTGGTTGCATTTGTACCAGTAGATCTGTCCTCTGCATGTTGAGTAGGAAACTGCTCTGACTTGTTGGAATTAACAAGTTTCTAAGTTTGAGGTCAACTGGATTGCTGCTGTCCTGGTATAGTAGGAGATTAACACCCCCCCTATGCTGTGCCAGTTAGTACCAGTAGATCTGGTCTGCATTTGAGGAACACTGGCTCTGACTGTGAAATTTACAAGTTCAAGTTTGAACGGCAAACTGGTTGCTTGCTGTTCTGGTAAGTAGAGGATTAACAGCCTATCTGTGGATTATGTACCAGTAGATCTGGTCTGCATTTGAGGAACTAGCTCTGTCTGGACTTGTTAATTACTAGTTCAAGTTGAGGCAACTGGTGCTACTGTCGGGTAAGGTAGAGATTAACAGCCTATCTGTGCATTGTACCAGTAGATCTGTCTGCATTTGAGGAAACTGGTCTGACTGTAAGATTGCTTGTTCAAGTTGAGGCAACTGGTGCTACTGTCGGGTAAGTAGTGATTACACAGCCTAGTATCTGTGCATTGTACCAGTAGTTCTGTCTGCAGTTGAGGAACTGCTCTGACTGTAAATTTGCTAGTTCAAGTTGTGGCAACTGGTTGCTGGTTCTGTAGGGGTAAGTAGAGATTAACAGCCTATCTGTGCATGTGTACCAGTAGATCTGTCTGCATTTGAGGAACTGTTCTGACTCGTAAATTACAACGTTCAAGTTGAGGCAAACTGGTGCTTCTGTCGGGTAAGTAGAGATTAACAGCCTATCTGTGCATCTGTACCAGTAGATTGTCTGCATTTGAGGAAACTGGTTCTGACTTGTATATTGCTAGTTCCAAGTTGAGGCAACTGGTGCTGCATGTCGGGTAAGTAGAGATTAAACAGCCTATCTGTGCATTGATACCAAGTAGGATCTGTCTGCATTTGAGGGAACCTGCTCTGACTCGTTGAATTACTAGATCAAGTTGAGGTAACTGAGTGCTGCTGTCTGGTAAGTAGAGATTAACAGCCCTATCTGTGCATTGGCTGTACCAGTACGATTCTCGTCTGCAATTTGGGAGGAACTGTCTGTCTGACTGTAAATTGCTAGATCAAGTTGAATGGCAACTGGTTGCTGCTGTCTGGTAAGTAGAGATTAACAGCCTATCTGTGCATTGTACCAGTAGATCTGTCTGCATTTGAGGAACTGCTCTGACTGTAAATTGCTAGTTCAAGTTGAGGTAACTGGTGCTGCTGTCTGGTAAGTAGAGATTAACAAGCCTATCTGTGCATTGTACCAGTAGATCTGTCTGCATTTGAGGAACTGCTCTGACTGTAAATTGCTAGATCAAGTTGAGGCAAACTGGTGCTGCTGTCTGGTAAGTAGAGATTAACAGCCTATCTGTACATCGTACTAGTAGATCTCTCTCCATTTCAGCAACTGCTCCCGACTGTCGGGTTAGAATTTATCGGTTTTAAATCTGCAATATGTATAACGGAATTGTTTTTAGTGGATAGAAAAACTTGACAAGGGAAACAGTAACAACTGTCTTTCTTTTTTTATGTTGATTTTATAAAAATCAACTTACTTTACCAATTTGATCCCAGCTCTGTCAATGTCTATATGCATAACCGGTCTTGGTCACAAGGTTACCAACATCATGTCATATAGTCTTCTTAACACTATCAAATTGGTAATTCTTAATTTTCGCTGTTTCCAAGTAAACATTTTTTTGACTAAAACTTTTAGCCAGTTTGATTATTATTAATATGAACCCATTACTGATGCACCTGTATTGTCCTGTATACTCCTTGCCCCACTATTGCCAGCCTTACATGTAGAAAAAGTACTGATTAGTCTCATATTCTGTTGCAATAAACAAACAATCATCAGTTTGTTTACTGTCTCATTATTATGTATTTATTTCAGATAATATTTTACAGCAAATAGATATGTTACAAAAATACTTTTACAAAATTTATCCCAATGAATAATTTATTCACGTAATTAAAGAAAATAACACAATAAACTACCACTTGATTTTTGTGAACATAACCAACATGAACAAAACACAAACATTTCAAATTTACAGAAAACTTAACGTACACGAATATTTAGTTATTCCTTCCTCGACAAATCATCTATGTTGCCAAAAATGGCTTCATTCAATTTTACACATTGACATATTATGTAAAATTGCAATGAAAACTGAAGATAAGGAACTATAAATCATCAATATATGGGCCAAAATATTGGATAGAAACGAAGCATTGATATATTATTGAAGTATCTTAAAAACAAGAAATCAAAGGGTTAAGTTTATACTAAATACATACACAGTATCTTGAAAAACTTCTTACAAACCCAGCAAGTCATTATTGAATCATATCAACTAGTATTTAAAACTTCTTATAATCTCGGCCATATGAAAAAAAATATTTAAAAAACAAATAAACAGTATTATGTTTACAGTTTGATGAAAGGATGGTATGATTTCAGACATTTGCCATCGTTATATCTTATAAAATGTATATAAGACATATAGCCTAATTTTTAGTGCTTCTTCTGAGAGGTTTCTCTATTTGTTCCCGGTCTAATTTCGGTTTTAATATACCATCAACTATGTGACTGTTAACTCAGTATTTTAACTAAAAGTATTGTTTTGTAAAGTAATGACTTTGGAAAATTTGTTAAGATAATGCAATCAATCTCAAAAATAAATTAACTAGATGAACCTTAAAATACCCTATTTTTTCTAGAAGTATTGGTTATCTATCCAGATTTTATTTTTAAGGATATTTATTGGTAGATTAAATTGCTTCTTCAGTCTGTGCTAGCAATTAAGATCTTGACCTCAGCCCCACATGAAGATTCAGTATTACAGAATTAATTTAAAAATTATGTGTAAAACACACATAGAAGACATCTGGGGTTGAATGATTGTCGTGTAATGGATCATAGTATAAACTTTTGTATTTCATGCCGTTATAAGTGAAATGGTCCACAAACTGCAATGTATTATGTTGCTCCTGGATGCACTAACATTTACAGTAATTTTCCTATATCCAACTATAACAATTGTTTTATGGTTGGTTATAGAAAGTGTGTAATTACTAACTCTAATAATGAATGTAATGTGTTTCAGTATAAGAAAGGCTCAACATGTACTCACCACATTCCCTGGCCACTTCGTTCCACTCTGGGTTAAAGGCTGTACACGCAGGCTTGTGAGGGTCCCTTCCCCCTCACATGACCCCTCTGTGTCAAGAATGGGCATGTGGCAGTAGGAACTCCCAGGGTGTCATAACAACCTTCGGCTCTCAATCCCTGGACAGTAACAGGCCGAGGAGGAGACTCAGTCGATGCCAGATTTTGTTATGCTCAATCGTGGCGTACTGACAGCTTGTATATACCTAATCGTCACGCTAGCCAACCTCGAGCAGCGTCAACACAGCCTCATAGTTCTGTTCACGTTGTTTTAAAGTTCTTAGGCCTATGATTGTTGCTTACAATTTTAAAGACGTGGAAGGAGAAATTAATAGTTTGTTGTAATATAACCGTCAACCACCGTTATAAAGTGTTTTATTACCAATTTACCATAAGTTACCATTTTGCCTGCAATACAGTTTGCTAGTGATAATAACTGATCCAAGTAGGAGGATTGTAAATAAGAACCATTTAAATAGGTTAATTGTCTGTTTGGTTTGGACTCCAAAAAGTTGTCATGATCAGTGTAAATAGCGAGTTGTAACCATTTGTAATGAATTAAAATATCTCTAATTTCCGGGATTAGTTGGTTGTACGTTATGAAAGAAAAAATAAAAAGATTTTAATTTCTGTTATATAGTTTTATTATTTATTAAAAATCTAATTTGGAGCATAAGCGTGCTAGAAAATATTATATCATCTCTGCTAGCTAGCCCTAGTGTGGATGTTTTAATTTTAATGAAAATCAATGCATAACGCTTACTATATTTATTTATAATTTTTGAAAATCATAAATTTCTTCAAGACAATAGTAATTTAGTAATAGGTCTATACTTAAATATAATAGTGTTAGACATATTTAAGACCATATTAAAGAGATATTCAGTCATATTGCACTCTTTATTTTGAACAATAATTGGTTAGTATTTTAATTTCTTCTAGTAAAAGTAGACAAAACATTTCAGAGTATGAGTGTTTTTAATAAACTGTGCTAATCACTATTAGCATTACATTCTAATGTAAGTTCGCTTAGTACCATAAACGACAAAGCAGAGATTTTATAGTTTTACACAGCAAGGTACGCAAAATAAGTATTGTTTTTAATTATTTTCGTATCTTGATGTGTTTATATAACTGGAATTGTAAATCCACTTTTGAAGGAAAGGTGATCTCATTATTCACCATGTTAAGGAGTTTTTAGACTCTCTTGCGTTTTATATGTACTATTATTTAACTTTATCAGTATTAATTGGATATTTGAACTAGAAATCTAAGCCATAGATAATAAAAATAAATTATCCTACAATTTAATGGCCAAAAATGGGGTTAGTTTTTTGAAATTGATGATTTTCTCAGTAACATTTTTAAATTCAAAGAGCGTATTTTTATTTATTTACTGTTGAATGTTTTGTATTGCCTATTGTTACGTTTGTATATTATATGCTTATTTTAATTTCTTACTTCTTTTTATTTAAATTCAGGCTTTAATTATTAATATATGTATAA
>NW_025790666.1:0-1804 GCF_021130785.1 Homalodisca vitripennis
TTTATTTTTTTTACATATATATTTTTGATTTTCTTTTTAATTTAAAGTTGGCATACGATAAAGCCCGATTAAGTAGAAGTGAAACAATAATTGTGGGAAAATACCACCATTTTTATGAAACAATGATAGCTAATGTTTTTATCGACCAGTCAGACAAATCATAGATAGGTAGGTGAGAACCAAAGATCATGTTTGAAGGGTCAGTTGATAGGGTCACCACCACAGGCCCACCTTTGGTCCTAGCCTTCCACTTTCTCGTCTCTTTCCCTCTCTACAAGAGTAATCTTGTAATGAATCATCCTTGTGAAACTTCACTGGCCCATTTACCTCTATTGTCAGCCATACTGTATTGAACAGTTAGTTCTGTTCACTTTGTGAATCATTCTTTCTCTTTGATTATCTATTTTACTATCCATGATTATTCAACGCTAGACAATTTGTCTTGTACTTGACTAGTTGGCTGCCAACAGGAGCAAGCTATCAGACCCCAGAAATGTTTAAAGTGATAATTTTGGGTTAAATAAGATATCTTCATTTCACAACATCTCTCTTATTATTTACATAAATATCCCGGTGAATACTTGTTGTGTATTAAATTTGTTAGCATTCTTTGAGTATAGAAGTTATGTCCATCCTCACTTATGTCCCTTTAAAGTTAAATGATTAATACAGTTTTTGATAATTCTGGTGTTAGTTATTTCCCTAACCCCTGTTATTTTTTCTAAATTCCCTAGGATTATCTCATGTTTTATTAATAAAAATTTATAAATCCATTTAAACAGAATAGATTTTTCTTTCGCTCAATTTAAAAAGTTTGTTGAGCTGATTTTGGAAATAACTCATGAATAACACATTTGCTTGTGATTTGCAATATAATAGGTTTACCAACATTTTTCCTACTTTTATAAGCATGGTGGAGTTTTCTAATTTTAGATGAACAAACTTTTTTTTAAATAAATAATACTTTACAATGGTATTGGACCTCTGGAAAACACTTTTTAGGTGTTAAATGTCGCATTGTGACGATTCAAGTCTTCTCCCCATTTCCCAAGTATAGACAGACTTAACAATTGATTTCATCAATAAATATATGATTCTGTCTTTGTTTGTTATTTTTTGATTGATATAAAATATTAATTAATGGTACAACAGAGAATGGAATTTATGTTTCTTTAATTAGAAATCACAAACAAATATATTATTAATATTAAACTTTACAATGTAATTTGTTAATGTCGAGTTAATTTGATTTTTCCAACACGATGTCCCTTTAAGCTGGTGCCAGACTATTAGTGCCGCACCTGCCGCTGCACAAAATGTGCACTAGTGGTGGACAGGATAGCGCGCTCCAAACACGCTGTTGCTGCAGTGGTGTTGGGTCATCTTTTTTCCCGAGTCGTATATAGCCCATGCACAAAGGGATATTTTATTGCAGTTTGATCGTTTTCATAACGCCAGTTAGGTAGCGTTTTTAGCTTTTGAAACTTCCGTAGCAGATAAAAATTTTTTGTTTTCTTCTTCATATATTGGCCCCGGGGCAGTGGGATATAAATTTGGAGTCTATTGTGATTCTTACTATGATTGATTCCAATACATGTTTCTGAGGTTCCAAACAAGTTATTCTTGGGGCGGGCAGCTGTCAGCAGTACGCTTAAATTTCCGATTGCTAAACAATTTTGGGGCTTTCTGTATGGAAAATTGTCAATTTGTTAACCCAAATTTTAAAAAATTTTGGTAGTTTAAAAAATATTTTTTTTATTGTAATTTTAAATTTCTATATTTATTTTGGCCTTTATTGCGAGTC
>NW_025790667.1:0-5239 GCF_021130785.1 Homalodisca vitripennis
ACACTAGTGCAAAGCAGTTTCTAGACACAAGTCAAGAACACGGTATAGAGCCGCAGTGAAGATTTGAGTGCCAAGAGCCGATGAGATCGGCCCGCAGGTATTTCCGAAAAGAGCTGAGGGCCAATGAGATCAGTTTTTTGAATATTTATTATTTTGTTACTAAATGATGACATGTGGTATTATACTTATCCTCATTTTAAACATAATAAATCAAATATACATTAGATTATCTATAACAATTTTATTTATTGTAGCTGGTAAACTATTTACCTAATATGAGACAACTTTTATGCGATTGCAGATTTTTAATATTTTGCACTAATATATAAGGGAGTCATACTCATTATTACAGGTAGTTAATTTTTTGAAACTTGGTAAGTTATACTTGTGTTTATTTAGATAGGGAACAATAAATAGGTTGCATAAAAGTGTATTACGAAAAGTACAATTTTTCTTTATCAAAACATAAAAAAATACCTTGTTTGTATAATGGTTTTTTTTTAACTTCATACGGAAAGACAAACAATAATAAATCAAAAACTTCAAGCATACTATACTAATCATTTCATATGGTTTGGAAATATGAAACTGGGGGAGAAACAAGTGTATTGCAGAATCTATATTTAATATTCAACTTCATTTCATACAACAAGAGAATGGCAATATACATCTCAAGACTGACGTTGCAGAAGCCCTAACTAAACCTGAAGGATCCATAAGTGAACCATGCAAACCATATAAAGACATAAATCACAGAAGCTTCAAATTGAAAGGACATCACCCAAAAAGAATTTCCTTAAACCTATTTCCAAAAAATACCACACCAAAAATATGATTGTTTAGTTATATTACTATACATTTCCAAAATTACAGAATTGGCAAAGAATCCCTACTTATATGGTGTCAGTTAAAAATTGAATTTAGCAGAGGAACAGAATTAATTATCCTGAAATAAAAAAAGAAACTTCAGTACATAAAAATACAAACATATTTTTTATACTCACATACAGTACCTTAATTTTGTACTAATTAAACACATATCAAATGTTTAGAAATAATTATGACTAATTTCATTATTAAATATATTATTACTGATAAGTTAATGTAGTGGTTAGTACAAAATTGCGTTATAAAAAATTCAAAAATTTAAATTCTATTTTAATGTAAAAACTAATTTATCCATACTCTCATGTACATGAAAATTTAGTTTGACTTGAATTGGCTTGACTACCAATTGGATTCAATTTTTACTTGGCAAAGCAATAAGTACTTCTCTTAATCAGTCATATATTTTAATTTTGCTGCACCTTATAAACTGTTATTAGGTACCAGGTATAAAAAACTCAGGCTAAAAAATAAAAAACAATTTATTATACACTTTATTTTATTGACTGAGCAAAGTCAGGCGGAGGAGGTGTCACCCCAGAATGCCATTGCCTGGTGTAAAATGGTACGGTCGCTCCAGGAAATAACATTCACCCAGATGGCAGCAAAAGTTCTGGCCTGCACCTTACCATTTCGAGTATCTCTGCAACAATCTACCTCCGGGAAAGCTAGTTCTCGAACTCAGCTGCAAAGGCCACCTTCTACCCACATCCTTCCTGCGAAATCATGTGTGAGTGCTGCAAAAACAGATAAATGAATAGAGGGAAAACCACTCTGCAATAAAAAAAAAAAAAAAACTAGTTGTTTACTTTGTAAGAAAAAGTAGAATAAAAGAAAAGTAAGTAAAAAAGCTGTACTGCAAGTTGTCTCCTGCGCATATCCGAGTCAGTGAGGTCATAGGAATCCACATTTCTGTATTCTATCCAATTTGAATGCAATATGCACAGTAACTTTGTCAGTAAAAACTCAGAATTCTTTACTTGGACAGTAATTTTAATACAATTTTAGTGTTAGTTATTACTTATGTACTTATACATAATATACAAGTCATGTTTTTAAGTAAGAACCATTTTGTGTAGACAGGAGTAGTGCCCACGAGGGATGCAACAAGCATTTGGCGTCTTGTCTTGAAATTTGTTGGGAAAAATTGTGCTCAGTTTCAGCTCTGTACATAACCCATATGGTCTGTTCTGTGTTTTTAAAATGTTGAAATTTATAGAACTATAATAATAGTAATAAATGCGTTTATTTTTTCTCTTTTTTTAAATACATGTAAATACAGTATACAACAATATACAGATTACAGAGAAAAAATATATAACTAAAAAAACACTAAAATATAAAAATAAAATAACTGCCCGCCTCATACAAGGTTCGGTCATTGATTTAGTGTTTTTTAGCACGAAACCTGTCTGCTGCAAACATTCATCAGCAGTTTACAGTGTTGCAACAACGTCCATGATCAGACCCTCTCCAGTTACCCAACTTTGATCACAGATGATTTGGTCATCTTGTCATGCAACAATGTTGTGATCTATGACGTTCTTTGATGAACGTGTGGCGAAATAGTGTACATTAATTATAGAATCAGAATCAGAATCAGTCTTTATTGTTACATCAACGTTTATACATAGCATTGCTATAGAAACAGGTAACATTGTCATAAATTAATGTAATAATGATACATACACATATACATTCATACTTATGCACATCACAATTCACATATACATATAAACATACATATAAGAGGTCAAGACAGCTTAACAAATTTAATGTAATCTATGTTAAACACACAATTTTAAAATTCAGGATCCATCAAATACTCATCAACACTATAATAGTTTTTTCCAACAAAAAATCTGTTAGTTTGCTTTTAAATGTTTTTGAATTGATTAAATGTTTATATTTTTGAGGGTAACTTATTGCATAGTTTTTATGCCGTGTATATTGGAGTTTTTTCTACCCAGACGCAGTCGATGTATGGGATATTGAAAATTAGTTTTAAATCTTGTATTGTAATTATGATCAAAGTTATCACTTGATAAGCTTTCAAAATTTGATTGTACTGTTAGTAGGGTTTTCAGAATGTATAAATTTGGAAGTGATAAGATTTTTAATTCTTTAAACAGAGGTTTGCAAGAAGTTCTAAATGATGAAAAGGTCATTAATCTCATAATTTTTTTTTTGGATCTTAAAAACTTTATCAAAGTCAGAAGATGATCCCCAAAATTCAATACCATATTGAATTATTGAAAAAAAGAAAGAGTAGTAAATTATCATTCTGGTTTCCAAATTAATTGAATTTCGTTAACACTTAGCATTTGATAACATGTCGAGTTCAATCTTCTAATAATATTTTCAATACATTTTTTCCAAGAAAAGTTTATATCCAGATCAATACCTAAAAATTTTACGCTATCACATAATTTTATTTGCTGGCCGTGGAAAATCACATCCTTATTATTGCCCTCCTTTAATTGTGCCGTTCGAAAATTTAGTAGTTGAGTTTTCTCTTGATTTAATTTCAATCCGTTAACCTTAAACCAGTATGCCAATTCATGTACAAGTTTATTAATGGCCCCTAATGTACTGTGACCCCTCCTAAATCCGAATTGATCACAAGTCAAAATTGAATTAGATTCTAGAAAATTTGTAATTTGGTTTAGTGCTAATTTTTCAAATACTTTAGAAAAATGATGGCAGTATTGAAATTGGACAGTAATTATCTGGATTTTGTTTTTGCCCTTTTTTATAGAGTGGTTTTAATTCAGCCAATTTTAAATTTTTTGGAAAACTACAATTTTTGAATGATTGATTAATTAAAACTGATAGTTATAGTTAGCTGTTTTACCACTAGATGGTGTGGGCTTGTTATTCTGTTCCTGTTGAGCACATGAAAATCTGATGCTAACACTGCAGTGAATGGCATGTAGGCTTGAGCAAATACAGTGGCAGATACAGAGAACGACCAAACTTTGCTGAGATAGTCCGAATATATTCAGCTACTACTAACTACTGTACCATGCGTTTTTCTAATGTTTTGTTCATCTTTTTGGAATTAGTCAGGTTAGCTTCAGTATCTGACTTCAATGCTGCTGCAAGATTGTTAACAGTGGTACTTTTGTGTTTCTGGAAATTTTTTCATTGCATGTTATAATCATTACAAGCCCTTTTGATTGAAAATGGAACATGTGAAGAAATGTAAGTGTAGCTTTTCTAGTGAACTTAAGAACAAATTTCCATTTTTGAAATATATGACATCTGTATTTTCTTATTTTGGTTCTGTACATTTACAATTGGCAAAGTTTAACGGATGAGTGAATGTATAAAGGTATTGATTGATGACAGTCAGGAAGCAAACTGGAATGCTTGTTACACCAAAAATAAATGAATGAATTGCTATTCACAATGCATAATTTCATTTGATGATGATGCATGGCACATCTTGTGGATATAGGTGTACAGGCTTATCTACCAGGCAAAGATAGAGCCAAGAAGCCGTCTCTAACACTTACCTGGATGCGCAATCAGGTTGCAACCACCACTCATAATTGAGCTTTTTCAAAAAAACATTTTGTTCATTATTTCGTGTTTTGAGAAAAATAAAATAAAACAATGAAATTTTTTTAAACTTGCAATGGATGTTAACTGCATCCAGGCCACATTTTCTTAAGCCATTTAAAGAGTTAAACAATACTTTATTGGTAAATTTATCTCAAGAAGACACATTTTACCAAAAATCTGTTAGACAACTTTACAAAAACAACATTTAATAAATTAAAAGTATTTAATTAAACAGTATGTAATGTTTTAAAACATGAACCATTTAATTTTAAACAAATTTTTTATACAAATCACTCTATTCTCTTGATGATTTTCTATTTATAATTTACTCACGGTTAGGAAACCAGTACAATAGGCAAAATTCACAATTTCCTAGTGATAAATCTTTGAGTGAGATGTGATTGACAAAGTTGTAAAATTACGCGAAGATACAGACTTCATTGCCACAATCAACTATTGTTCAGAATCAAGCGTCACTACTGCCATCGTTAGAATACCAAAATTAAGTAAATTGCCTAATGAAGTAAAAAATTATTTACGCAAATGCACGCAAAGAAAAGAGAAGATAAAACTGTGTTTTTCTATGTTCCAAATTATAGTGTTTGCATAAATGGAGTCAGATCTATGGATTCCAAGGAATTATTTTATGGCTATTAACAGTAGAATAATTCTGAGAAAACACGTGGGGCTTAACATTGGATACAGAAGCACCTGTAGGACAATCTGTGATCTGAGATTGTTGGGATGCCAAATTCCCTCATGTACTCCAGCGTGTGTGGAAGACTGT
>NW_025790668.1:0-5649 GCF_021130785.1 Homalodisca vitripennis
CCAACAATAGTCTTGGAGAATGTCCTGTCCTACGCGTGACAGTCGTCTAACTCTTTTCATAGCTATATCATTTTTAAATATTTAAATTGTCACCTAAAAATGTAAATTGATGTTTATGAAAACGTCGTTATTTTGTAATTTAATAAAACTTTAAATGATTGTAAAAGATTGATTTAAATGTTTAAATATATACTTTCTTACGGTATATGATGATGTACACTCTTTCATTTACTGTAGTATCCACATTCCTAAAAATAGACATTTTTAATAAAAAGATATATCACGTGTTAAAGGTCAGGCGAGTATACTTATCCTTAAAAGATCGTGGACTATGAGCATATTGTTTTTAACTGGGCTTAATTCTTGTACTTTTAAAGTAGAGTTAGTATGCTGAATTAAATAATTGTGTGCTCAAATTTGTATCGGCAACACTATAGAAACGGTCAATCACTGGCATTCAGATGAGCGTAGAGAGTGTGTGTGATCTAGAGAGTGATTCACTACTACTACTCTTCTATATCTAGATAATCTAGGATTTGGTAGGTATGATAACTATAATGATAATTACTCAGTAATAAATTACCAGGACTATGTTGAGATCAAAGCATCTTTTACGAATCACCATACCTGGTGTCTATCATTCTCCACTAGACGTCTGAGCGCTCAGCGTACGCAATGTAAAGCGAAAAGCTACGACTTCTCCCTTGAGATTAGTACCGAAACGCTCTCGTTGTTTTGTTCACATGAACGAGATAAAGCGTGGTGAAAACATAAAACACTTGGACAATTACTCCCAAAGGATGCTGAATATATCGTTCAAAAGAGAGAATGTGGATATATATTTTGGTAAGCGAATTTGCTCATTTAATTAATTGGTAGGAGAAAGCCACACCAAATATTCAACATAAACAGAAGTCACTAGGGTTGCAAAATTTACAAGTCTTTAGCTATATGTGTTTCTAACAATATCAAATATGTTAAAAACATTGGTAATTGTTTGTTTAAAAATGAATTTATATTCAATGAGTTTTCTCTGTTGCGGCAATTAGTGCTTAACTATATGACAATGTGAAACTGCTTGTGTAACTTTTAGCTGCACAATCCCTACGAAGCGTACACATTGAGCACGATCACTCAAACACAACATTGAGAGTATAAAAATGGAGTTCCATGGAAAATTGCAATTATATAGGTCAGTTCGTTCGTTCAAGATTTGTGCGGATAAACATACACATTGACAGACGGGAATAAAATTGTTTTCCTGTCCCTCGCGAGTGATAAGCTTCACTAACGCTAAGTCAATAATGAGGACTTTTTGCATTACCCCTGTGGAGTTTGACTTCAACATATTTAACTTTAATCGAGGTAGAACATACCTCACTTTATCTGTGCTGACAACTCGCTTATCTCTTAACTCGAGCATCGCCGTAACTCAACCGGGTTGTTCAAGTAATAAATCAACAATACAGTTTCTATCAATATTGATGTTGATGTTGCACAAGAAACTTTTGTTGCCAAGAAAATTAACTTCTTGTGTAATTTAACTTGATACACGAAGTAGTTACTACATATTTTTAATAGCCTGACTTATGAAATTTATATCTGTATTTTTAAATTGTTGAAGATGGATATTGAAACAACGCAAAGAAAATAAAACCCAGAAAATGAAGATACTCAACAGTATAGTTTTAGATATCAGTATCGAAAAACCACACACTCAAAACCTGTAATTTATCAACTCGATAGCAGAGTGAGCGCACACCATCTAATCACAAACTAAAGTGTACATTCTTGAACTGTCCTGCTCTTTATTTATTGCGTACTCGAAGCGATTATAGTTATTACATTCTAAAACATAAACTCCAATAATAATAGGTTTTTTTGTAAATCTTTGTGAGGTCCTTTTCGTACTTAATGAGGAACCCACATAAACCCACATAACTGAATGTTAATGTTTGTAATCTGAATGGTTATGTTGGGTCCCTTGAAGATGTTCTCATCGAGTACGAAAGGCCTCAAAAAAATTAAAAACCTATATTAATTTGGAGTGTTTTAGCGTATTTACAGTTAATATATAAACTAAAGTCTGTTTAATGGTCCGCACAAAAGAGGAATATCTGTAAGAAAATAATACAGCTAATTTTCTAAAAGTTTGACTATTTGCCTCTACTTTCAGCTCTGTGTCCTTCTGGTAATTGTCCTTGTGCATTTAAACAAACATGACTGGAAAATTCTACATAACCACCTGTTTCCATCTCATGCTGGAAATTATTACTAAATTATCTTTGGTAGTTGGATAAAAATAATTTACATACGTCATAACAAAACGTTTTGTGGTTCATTAAAGTAATCGTAGTATAACTCCCAACATCAAAGAGCCTCAACTGTTTGAATGCCATCTCTTTATTTTTTATACTGCCCCTTAAATTCCTGCGAAATTTATGAAGATTGCACAGCCTATAGCCTACCGGTTCACATATTCTTACTAAGTCTGCCCCTGAAACTCTTTTGCTTCAGAATTTATCAGAGTAATTGTTCTTTAAAAAGATTGGTCATGTGTATGCTCTACTTCCCTGTACTCTCACAGCCCCTGATTAGCTTTGGGACCTCTGGAAATTCCCAATCCGGGAACGTCATCTTAAGGCTACTTTTATACTCCAGAATATTTACAGGACATATACCTGTTATAGGGTTTCAAGCTCTAAATTCTCTAAAGCTTAAATTTTTAAAAGCTTATACAATCTCGCAGCCACCCTATAAAGGTACATTCATCTTTTTTAAAAGACTTTTTACATAGACTTACATATTCTCTAAGCGAATTTAAATAACAAAATAGTGATCACTATAATTAGTTTAAATTGAAAATATAGTATTGAGAGTAATTTAAAAACATAATATAAGTAATTTCATACATGAGATTATTTAACATAGTCTGATTATTTCTTTCAAACCTTTTCTCAGTAGTGAAACTATGAAAGTCGCAAACGACACCATGTAGCATAATATTATATTTCCTAATTGCTTGAACATATTGGAAATTACAAAACTATTGCACAGGACTAGATATAATGAGATATTCCGAAACGTTCCTAAGAGAAATTTACGTGACGTAAATCTGATATTTCAGAGGGTAATTGGACGGTTAATTGACTTAATTCATGAGGAAGAAACTTACAGAAGGTTCTAATACATTTCAGTTTTTAGGTTTACGTATATAGTTTTAATTAACCTTTCGTGGGGTACTTAAATGTCTAGATTTCAAAAAAGTAATTAAACTCTGAAAAAGAGAGAAGATATCTCAGGACTAATAACTTAAATGTAGTTCCATGAAGTTTCGTCCTCTCCACAAAAACCATTGTTTTGACGTGGTTTTTACCATGTAAATTGGACTATTTTTCCCCCAGGCCTTCAACCCCCACCAAAACCGCAAGTGACTCTAAGCGTAAAACAATATTATTGTAATCTATCTCAGCTCTAATCTGTAATGAATTGTTGATATATGACCAGAATGACGACCTCTGTGGAATAAGTTCCCTGGGGGAATGAGACATCCTCTGAGATGTACCGGGAATGGGCGTGTGGCAGGTTAAGCACAACATCTTGCGAGTCGCATCGAATCAATTGTTCTTTAAAACCTCCTTTTCCTCTGTAATATACGCCTCGTTTCATATTGCTATTTACCACTTCAGTACTTTAATATATTTTTGTTGTTTTTCTCAAGGTAAATTAATATTTTGCTTTGTCCTAAGAACAAGCAGGCTCGGTTCCCAGTCCACACATCGGCAAATACACTGAGGGAAATGAATTAACAATCTACGTTTAAAATCCAAACCGTGCATTGTACTTCGAGCCCATTTTTAAAGTACATATCATGAGGGAATAATATTTACAATTAACGTGGACGTAATATTAATGTTTGGAGCTTTATTAATGTTGGTACGCAGAGAAACAACTAATGATGAAGCATGGGTGATTTAAAGAAACCCTGGTGCTTTAGAATTTGCTTATTGAACTTGCATGTTTTGGACGAAAAAAGTACGAACAAAAAATAGGGAAAATCTAGGGTGCTTATTTTTACAGCATCAGAGTTTTTGGCATCCGTATAGTTAAACCTTTTGTAGGAGGAATGTTTTAATACATATTTTTAACGGTAATATACATATACCCCCCGTTTTTTTGTTGACTGTAATAAGACCCAACAATATTGAACCCTAGGAAAATCTCCTTGACATAAAATAACTGGTATTTTATGGAGTTTACAATTTCACTGTGTGTATTTTTATACAGTACCAGTAATTTAAATTTTTTCTATGTTTTAAATCCGAATCTTTCCTGGTTATACATCTTTACACAAACATGTTTGATTTAAATAAACAAAATAAAAATGTGGATTGAGGTTAAAACCAACCACTCTGGTAAAACGTTTTAAAATATTCATTAAATTTTTATTAGATGCGCAATTGGCCCTGTTTTTAATATTTCAATAAAAGATCTAATGAATAAAATTACTTCTGATTTCCTCCACGCCACGCCGAGAGTTTTATCTTCCTGAAGAATTTTCCTTCATTAATATTATATAGAAACTAATCTATGCTCTATCTAGGCTTCGTAATGCAAATTGCAACAAATAAATGTTTTATTTCCATCCAGTTGAATCCATTATTTAGAGTATTTCCAAAATTTATATATTTGCTACCCACCCATTGCTATCATTAAGTTTAACTATTATGTATAAACTATAGTAAGTGTTATAAACAAACTAGGTCTTGTTCAATACATCGGAAAACGGGGGAATTAACAGTCGATGTAGATAGGTCAGTTAAACCTACAAACACTTAAGATTTCAGATCTTGGATTTTATTTAACTCCTTAAAAAAACCATTTGCTGTTGTTTCCAAACAGTAACACCCTTATGGTGGACTACAGGGCGTAATAGGATATAACAATGGCAACCACTTTTTACAAATGTTTATATAGTTACAATACCTAGTTTTTTTCAATAGTTAACAGGATTACACTCTTGTCGAAGTTTCGGACATGAAGATAAAATTAATCGTCCGCTAACTTCTCATATTTGGGGCCAAAATTGGTATGTGCCCTTGAAATCACTGCAATTTCCTGAATGTTTTGGTAAGAAAAATTATTTGTCACATTTATATATTAAATTAGCCTGTCCAGAGAATCTGCCTCTTAATTCACACATAATGCAACGTTTGAGAACTTGAATAGGGTTTTATATTATACACATTAAAAAATAAAATTAGAAAAAAAATAATAAAAATTGTTGTTGTTTTGGAAACTTGTGATTGCTTAAAGATAAAAATGAGAGTAAAATAACTGTTTAAAATAAGATTAAATATAATGGGTCCGAATATCTAAATGAAAAAACAAAGCATTAAAAATGTTGTGAATATGAGTATGAAATAACAACGAATGATAAGCATGCGGCTATTGGAACGGTGACAGGGCTAGTTACAATAATATAGCACCTTTTATTATTCTCACTACTATAGTAATATGGTTTAAAAGCATCAGTAGTTTGGTTTTTATTCATATATTAACTTTTACGATGTTTTGTTACTAAATTTTATTTTTCCAGGCACACATAAGGCATCAAAATATTCATGTAAATTTAACTATAGTTAAAAA